>NC_069504.1:1123303467-1123594804 GCF_027579735.1 Bombina bombina
TTCTGGAGAAATCGTTGCATTCTTTGGATGTTGTTAGAGCTTTGAAATATTATGTTGAAGCTACGAAATCTTTCCGTAAGACTTTTAGTTTATTTGTTATCTTTTCCGGTTCTAGAAAAGGCCAGAAAGCTTCTGCCATTTCTTTGGCATCTTGGTTGAAATCTTTAATTCATCTTGCCTATGTTGAGTCGGGTAAAACTCCGCCTCAAAGAATTACAGCTCATTCTACTAGGTCAGTTTCTACTTCCTGGGCGTTTAGGAATGAAGCTTCGGTTGACCAGATTTGCAAAGCAGCAACTTGGTCCTCTTTGCATACTTTTACTAAATTCTACCATTTTGATGTATTTTCTTCTTCTGAAGCAGTTTTTGGTAGAAAAGTACTTCAGGCAGCGGTTTCAGTTTGAATCTTCTGCTTATGTTTTTCGTTAAACTTTATTTTTGTGGATTATTTTCAGCAGGAATTGGCTGTCTTTATTTTATCCCTCCCTCTCTAGTGACTCTTGTGTGGAAAGATCCACATCTTGGGTAGTCATTATCCCATACGTCACTAGCTCATGGACTCTTGCTAATTACATGAAAGAAAACATAATTTATGTAAGAACTTACCTGATAAATTCATTTCTTTCATATTAGCAAGAGTCCATGAGGCCCGCCCTTTTTTTGTGGTGGTTATGATTTTTGTATAAAGCACAATTATTCCTTATTTTATATGCTTTCGCACTTTTTTATCACCCCACTTCTTGGCTATTCGTTAAACTGAATTGTGGGTGTGGTGAGGGGTGTATTTATAGGCATTTTGAGGTTTGGGAAACTTTGCCCCTCCTGGTAGGAATGTATATCCCATACATCACTAGCTCATGGACTCTTGCTAATATGAAAGAAATGAATTTATCAGGTAAGTTCTTACATAAATTATGTTTTTGAAAATAAGTTGAAGCTTCTTGGCTAGGATTATTATTAGGACAGCTATCATAAACATAAATCCAGATATGAGACACCTACTTGCTTCTCAACAAAGATAGGATCTCGTCATCCCGGCCGTAGACAGCGAGACCCCAAGACATACTAATGGGGGATAAGAAGCAGGCACTCTTAGGTGCAGCTAGGGAAATCAAAATAAGAAATTGGTAAAATTATTACTGCTAGGTGGGAGAGAATAAATACATTTGTCCTGCAAATATATATTAGGTGATGATTCAGTTTCTGTAGTTAGCTGTATTTACAAGAGTTATCTATAGTTTGCTACTCTATCCCTCAAATCTTAATCTAGTAGGTGCTATAAAAATATATATAGGAATTATCCAGGTTGACTACATTTCGATGCTTGACCTGCAGAAATATATTAGATTAACATTCAGCTTCTGTTGCTGTAACCAACAGGTAGTTTTAAGAGAAATATCTTCAGTTTGCTGCTCTGATTGTCTTGTGAGATCTCAAACTGGCAGGTACCAAACAACTATAGAAGTAGTGAACATCAAAACATAAAAAGTGCAACTGGTAACAATACATCAGAAATGCTATAGATATGTTTGACCTGCAGGTATATATTAGTCAAGCATTCAACTTATAGTGCTTTGTTCTGTAGATACAAAATAGGTAAGTAATCAACTTCCATAGTTATGACCAACAGGGAGCTGTATTTATAAGAGGCATCCACAATGTACCGCTACAGCTGCCTTATCTAGTCTCTACTACTAGGTACAAAGAAAATATAGATACGTATCATCTAGTTTGTGAGTATCAGAACATATAAAATACAACCTTACGGTGCAAGACTTTTTAAATGTACGTTATTTCTCAAATAAAGTCCCATTCATGTACATGAGAATCCGTATAGCCTTGATTGTCTATTCATGTAGGGAACTGCGTAGAGTTACTACTCATCACCTTTGTCTATTTGTACGTTAGTGTCTAGCCCACACCCATTTTATTAAACAAGAGTCCATAGTGTAAACTTATGTAATCCTGGAAAACATGACCCCACAAAGTTGACCTCCAACTGGTGCCCCCCAAGAGGCTGGGTCTGAAGCGGGATAGAAGTAGGACCAGGGTTGCAATCACAACGGGTGTACACATTTTACCTCCTAATGCCGACATATCTATCTGCAAGATCGCAGCGGCTGACTGCATAGTGGTGAGCTGATCTGTTTGACACCTCAAACCATACCATTCCAGAGCTATTGCCGGATCCGGACATGGAATGGCAGGAGGTTGGGTAGGCAGATATAGGGTTATCGCATTGGTTTCCTATTGATGATCAGATCGGGCTTTAGATGACACTTGTCCGCATAGAGGACATCAGCCCGCCATATCACGAATGGTCCCTTACTTTTGGTTGCAAACTCTAGCATGGTATCCACCTTGTTGTCAGTGTCGGTGCAAGACTGCTGATATGGGTCGGTGTCATTTTTCCAAGCTGCAGCTAATGTACTCCCAAGACGCGAGTAATGCTCGTCCATAAGATCCTTTAATCTTTTTGTATAAAATAGCTTCTTCTGACTCCATCTAGTAGGTAAAGGTGTTAATTCCCCACAAGGTATATTACGCTAGAACTCTCCTGTTATGTTGCGTTCAGCACTATGTGCTGCTTAGCGACAAGGCCCAGATTGTGCCTCGCCGGGGGGTAAATTAAAGGCCTCAACCTTAAAGTTTACTCCGGGTGCTCAAAGTCGCATCTATCTCAGCAATTTTGTGCACAGCCGATGTGGGATCTTTAGTGAGTCAAAAATCTGTTTGTGTAGCTGACAGATGAGCTATCTGGAATATTATATCAAACTAAAATGGATAGGATGCAGGAGCAGTGTGAAATTGTGCAACCTATCATGGCCGCCGCCCGGAAGTTCCCCCCTGAAAAATAACATTTAACCTGCACAAAGCCTGACACAGATTTAAAACTAGGAAGCCCAACGGCTTCTCCCCCGGCGGGGAAAAATCTGCTAAAAGTCCAGCATTTACTGAGATCACAACTAGCGTCTCTGCTAACCAAAAGAAGATTGCATGGCTCTCAGCACTTACCTTACTTGGCTCTGAGGCCACACCGACTAGGCCAGATCTAGCTGCTAACAAGGTTCCCTATAATATGGTTTCCCTGCAGCTGCTTTCCACCATGCACACGGAAATGCTGAATATGTACCGGGACTCAGGTGATGTTTCTCCATTTGCCCAACAACTTTGAGCGAGACACCTCTGTACCAGTTCCTGAAGTCACTTTGCTCCCCTCAACTCTTTGGGAACAGTGCTGGCTAAACTATGCTTGGTGCTGTGGATCTATCCAGTATAACCGCACCGGAGTGGGCTACCCAATGCCAACTGTCTCCTATATGTCTCAAACAAGGATGGGAATTGGGTAGTATGCCTTTCAGACCAATAGCTACTAAAAAGTCTGCAGCTGTAGCGGGTACTTAGTGACAATGACTAAAGTGACTCTGGGTGAATATGTTCAGCTAAACAACAGTTATGCTTTCCTTGTTGATCGTTTGTGCTAAATGCTTAAACATTTTTGTATAGACCTTACTCAGAGCATTATACAGGGCTTTTTTTTAATTTGAAGGCTATCAGCCTGAAGTTTAATTGAATCCTATAGTGTTTATTGAAGATACAGTTGCTGAAGCTGATTAATGTTACAGGTTGGCTACTCCTACTTGTCCATTATCTTTCATATAACTTATCAGTTATCACAAGGTTTTGGTCCCCAGAAGTTTGTAGATTGCGCTTAATTGTTGTTAACCCTCCCCCCAAGCAATACCACCTTCCACTCTATATGATATGTTGGCAATACTGCCAATTCTTCCCTATTACAACTATATATTAACCTGGTCTTTGTGCAGTCTATTGTTTATATGCAGATATGTCTTAATATTACCGCTATAAGCACAAGAGTTAAAGAAATACATGAATATAGACATTGAAAAATGAGGTTAGTCATTTGGGACCCAAGAGTGGTCTCCTATGATCAAAGATCACCTTCTGTGATTTTGTTTTAACCCCTTAGTGACCAGAGCACTTTTCCATTTTCTGTCCGTTTGGGACCAAGGCTATTTTTACATTTCTGCGGTGTTTGTGTTTAGCTGAAATTTTCCTCTTACTCATTTACTGTACCCACACATATTATATACCGTTTTTCTCGCCATTAAATGGACTTTCTAAAAATACCATTATTTTCATCATATCTTATCATTTACTATAAAAAAAATTATAAAATATGAGGAAAAATGGAAAAAAACACACTTTTTCTAACTTTGAACCCCAAAATCTGTTACATATCTACAACCACCAAAAAACACCCATGCTAAATTGTTTCTAAATTTTGTCCTGAGTTTAGAAATACCCAATGTTTACATCTTCTTTGCTTTTTTTGTAACTTATAGGGCCATAAATACAAGTAGCACTTTGCTATTTTCAAACCATTTTTTTTCAAAATTAACGCTAGTTACATTAGAACACTAATATCTTTCAGGAATCCCTGAATATCCATTGACATGTATATATTTTTTTTTAGAAGACATCCCAAATTATTGATCTAGGCCCATTTTGGTATATTTCATGCCACCATTTCATGCGATCAAATACAAAAAATTGTTCACTTTTTCACAAATTTTTTCACAAACTTTCAGTTTCTCACTGAAATTATTTACATACTGCTTGTGCAATTATGGCATAAATGGTTGTAAATTCTTCTCTGGGATCCCCTTTGTTCAGAAATAACAGACATATATGGCTTTGGCATTGCTTTTTGGTAATTAGAAGGCCGCTAAATGCCACTGCGCACCACACGTGTATTATGCCCAGCAGTGAAGGGGTTAATTAGGGAGCATGTAAGGAGCTTTTTGGGGTAATTTTAGCTTTAGTGTAGTGTAGTAGACAACCCGAAGTATTGATCTAGGCCCATTTTGGTATATTTCATGCCACCATTTCACCGCCAAATGCGATCAAATTAAAAAAAACCGTAAAATTTTTCACAATTTTAGGTTTCTCACTGAAATAATTTACAAACAGCTTGTGCAATTATGGCACAAATGGTTGTAAATGCTTCTCTGGGATCCCCTTTGTTCAGAAATAGCAGACATATATGACTTTGGAGTTGCTTTTTGGTAATTAGAATGCTGCTAAATGGCGCTGCGCATCACACGTGTATTATGGCTAGCAGTGAAGGGGTTAATTAGGTAGCTTGTAGGGAGCTTGCAGGGTTAATTTTAGCTTTAGTGTAAAGATCAGCCTCCCACCTGAAACATCAGACCCCCTGATCCCTCCCAAACATCTCTCTTCCCTCCCCTACCCCACAAATGTCCCCGCCATCTTAAGTACTGGCAGAAACTCTGCCAGTACTAAAATAAAAGGTATATTTGGGCTTTTTTGTGCATTTTTGTTAGCATATTTACATATGCTTCTGTGTAGGGATCCCCCTTAGCCCCCAACCTCACTGATCCCCCACTAAACAGCTCTCTAACCCTCCCCCTCTGACTTAATGTGCGCCATCTTGGGTACTGGCAGCTGTCTGCCAGTACCCAGTTTAGTGAAAAAAAATGCTTTTTTTTTAATAAAATATGTCCCTTTTCTGTAGTGTAGCTTTCCCCCCCCCCAAGACCAACCCCCCACCCCTTCCAGATCCCTTAGATGTTTTTTAAAAACAGTTTTTTTTTTTTTTTTTTTTACTTTTCCTTTTCTACTTTTCTGTAGTGTAGCGGTTCCCACCCGCTCCCGCCCCGTGCACGCGCCCGCCACCCCCCGTGCACGCGCGCGCGCCCGTGCGCGCCCCCGACGATCACGATCCCGATCCCGCCCCCCGTGACGTCACGCGCAACACCGATGGCCGCCCACCCGCCTCCCAATTCGGCTCCCACCCACCAACGATACCGGCCATCGATGTCCGATGCAGAGAGGGCCACAGAGTGGCTCTCTCTGCATCGGATGGCCATGTATGGTTATTGCAGGATGCCTCCATATCGAGGCATCACTGCAATAACCGGAAAGCAGCTGGAAGCGAGCAGGATCGCTTCCAGCTGCTTTCCACACCGAGGACGTGCAGGGTACGTCCTCAGGCGTTAACTGCCTTTTTTTTGAGGACGTACCCTGCACGTCCTCGGTCATTAAGGGGTTATACTTTTGAGGCCTCTTGTGTCTTTTGGGAGGTTTGTACATTATCTGGCATACTGCTTATGTATTACTTTTTCTTTTATTCTTTTGAATTAATTTGCTGACGTACTCATTGTCAGTTTGAAACTGTCTTATTTCATGCAAATATTGTATTGTTTTCATCTGTCACTGTCTTATGCTTATGTATGCTTTATTTTGAGCTTCAAATAAAAATCACTTTAAAAAAGAAAAAAAAGTAAAACCTAATCTACCCATTGCCCTGAAAAGGGCATTTGTATGGGCATTGCCCTTAAAAGGGCATTTAGCTCTTTTTCCTGCCCATAAAAGGGCAATAAGCTCGTTTATGAAATGCCCAAACCCTAATCTAAAAATTAAAACGCACCCTAAAAGGAAAAAAATACATTACACAAAATAACAAATTATCAAAAATAATAAAAATTATTCCTATTCTTATATTCATTAAAATAAAAAAACACCCAAAAATAAAAAACCTAATCTATAATAAACTACCAATAGCCCTTAAAAGGGCCTTTTTGTAGGGCATTGCCCTAAGTTAAACAGCTCTTTTACCTGAAAAAAAATACAAAGTCCCACTAACATTACAAACCCGCCCCCAAACCCACAAAATAAAAAAGCTATGTAAAAAAACTTAAGCTAACCATTGCCCTGAAAAGGGCATTTAGCTGTTTTATGAAAAGCCTAAACTAAAAAAAAAACACACCCAAAAAAGTCCTAACACTAACCCCCGAAGATCCACTTACAGTTGTTGAAGTCCCGCTTGAAGGATTTTCATCCCGGCGGCACCATCTTCATCCAGACGGCAGGCAGCTCCATCTTCATCCATGCGGCATCTTCTATCTTCAACCCGGCGGTGTCTTCTATCTTCATCCTGCGCCGCGGAGTGGGTCCATCCTGAAGATATCTGTCGCGGAGCATCGTCTTCATACGGTCGCCGCCGTATACTGAATCTTCAATGCAAGGTACGCAATTCAAAATGGCGTTTCTTGCATTACTATTGGCTGATTTGATTTTGGAAATTTAAATCAGCCAATAGGATGAAAGCTACTGAAATCCTATTGGCTTTTCAAATCATCCTTCAAGCGGGACTTCAACAACTGTAAGTGAGTGGGTTTTTTTTTAAGGTTAAGGTTTGGGCTTTTCGTAAAAGAGTTAAATGCCCTTTTAAGGTTTTTTTTTGTAATTTTAGTATTTTTTATTTTTTGTAATTAGATCATTTGTAATTTTTTTAGTAGTGTTAAGATTTTTATTAATGTTTATTTTAGTTTTATTTAATTGGTAGTTAGTTTAATATTAGTTAAATAGTTATATTAGTTTAATTGTTAGTTTAAACTTAGTTTTTTAATTTGACAAGTAAGATTTAATTTAAGATAGGGAAATTTTAATTTTAATATAAATTTAGGGGGGTGTTAGGTTTAGGGGTTACTAGTTTAAATTTGTTTATTGTGATGTGGTGGGCTTGCCGTTTAGGGGTTATTAGTTTAATTTAGTATATTTCGTTATGGGGGGCTTGCGGTTTAGGGGTTAATAGGTTTATTATAGTGGTGGTGGTGTAGGGCTTAATAACTTCAGTATATTGGGGCAATGTGGGCGGACGGCAGATTAGGGGTTAATATTTAAATAGTGTTTGCGATGCGGGAGGGCGGCGGTTTAGGGGTTAATAACTTTATTATAGTGGTGACGATGTCTGGGAGCGGAGGAATAGGGGTTAATACATTTTATTAGTGGCGGTGATGTCGGGAGCGGCAGATTAGAGATTAATAACTTAACTTTATTAGTGTTTGCAATGCGGGAGGGCCTCGGTTTAGGGGTTAATAGGTAGTTTATGGGTCTTAGTGTACTTTGTAACACTTTAGTTATGAGTTTTATGTAACAGTTTTGTTGCCTTAAACTCATAACTACTGCTCTCAGATGGCGGTACGGATCTTGACGGTATAGGCTGGAACGCAAACTTTTTAGCCTCACCGCAAAACTCGTAATGGCTGTGCTATGGAAGTCCCATGAAAAAAACGTAATTTTTTCGAGTGCAGGACTGACGTTGCTTTACAGGCTTGCGGTACAGCTATACTAACACGACTCGTAATGGCTGTGTTGCTGTTTTAACGCTGAGATGGCCATTTTTGTCAGCGTTAAAAGACAAACGCAATACTCGTAATCTACCTGATAGTCATGAACCTTGTGCTGAAACTTAATTTCACTCTTCTGGCAGGTTTCAATTAACCCTAGCAAAGCCTTACTCATGAAAGCGAGGTTTTCAAAGGTACATAATAAATAACCAGAAAGAAAAAAAGGAAAGGGAGAAGGAAAAAAATAAATAATGAAGGGAAGGAAGGAGAAAAAGGACTTAAATACCTAAATTCCTGGTTGCCCCCAATGTGGAGGATAGCAATTTAAAAGTACCAGCTGGAGGAAGAGAGGGGAGGCACGAAAAGGATAGAGAATCTGTGACTGAGTGTCTAAAGGGAGAGACATAATGACATTTTCTCATTTAGCCTAGATGGCTCTTAATTTATTTTCTAAATGAATCAGTGGGTCTTGTTGATCTACTGCTAGCTGAAATAACATATTCTTAAAGGGACAGACTACACCTTATTTATCTTAAAGTCTTACCTTAGATTAAGCTGCAAATAGCCTCCTGTACCCTTTCTATATCATGCAGCAGGAACAGTAAAAAAGCTATTTTATAATGAATATTGTTTCTGGCCACTGATATCACAATCTGGGCTACATCTAGACACTTTACTGAATAGCATTGACAGTCTGTTAAATCCAACTAGTGAGCCTTTTGTGACTGGATGCCATATGCAGCCCAGGTCATGATGTCATCAGTGGGCTGAGCTTTACAGCCATTTCAAATTGGCCAGAAACAATATTCATTATAAAATAACTTTTTTTACTGTTCCTGCTGTCTGATATAGAAAGGGTGCAGGAGGCTATTTGCAGCTTAAAGGACCAGTCAACACTGTAGATTTGCATAATCAACAAATGCAAGATAACAAGACAATCCAATAGCACTTAGTCTGAACTTCAAATGAGTAGTAGATTTTTTTTCTGACTATTTTAAAAGTTATGTCTTTTTCCACCCCTGTACCATGTGACAACCATCAGCCATTCACAAATGCATACACGTACCATGTGACAGCCATCAGCCAATCACAAATGCATACACACTTATTCTTGCACATGCTCAGTAGGAGCTGGTGATTTAAAAAGATTAAATATATAAAGACTGTGCACATTTTGTTAATGGAAGTAAATTAGAAAGTTGTTTAAAATTGCATGCTCTGAGTAATGAAAGTTTAATTTTGATTGTGTGTCCCTTTAATCTAAGGTAAGACTTTAAGATGACCAAGGTGTAGACTGTCCCTTTAATAAATGCTGCTATAGTTGGTGCACTTCTATCTTTCTAAGTCTTCAGAATCATTTGTCTAGCAGTCAGAATAGCAGTGTTAATCAAATATTATTTATTTTGAACATGTTCCTGGGTAATTAAAAATATTACCTTTTTTGCATCAAGATTAATCTTTCAGGAATAAATCTGTTTAACCAGTAAGCAATTTGAGCCCAAAATGTTTTAGTTTTAGGACAATAATAGAAAGCATGTAATAATCTACTCTAGGAAAGATACATCTGGTGCAAGATAATGAACACCAACCTCCAATAGAAATTTCTTTCATGTAATTAGCAAGAGTCCATGAGCTAGTGACGTATGGGATATACATTCCTACCAGGAGGGGCAAAGTTTCCCAAACCTCAAAATGCCTATAAATACACCCCTCACCACACCCACAAATCGGTTTTACAAACTTTGCCTCCTATGGAGGTGGTGAAGTAAGTTTGTGCTAGATTCTACGTTGATATGCGCTCCGCAGCAGGTTGGAGCCCGGTTTTCCTCTCAGCGTGCAGTGAATGTCAGAGGGATGTGAGGAGAGTATTGCCTGTTTGAATTCAATGATCTCCTTCTACGGGGTCTATTTCATGGGTTCTCTGTTATCGGTCGTAGAGATTCATCTCTTACCTCCCTTTTCAGATCGACGATATACTCTTATATTTATACCATTACCTCTGCTGATTTTCGTTTCAGTACTGGTTTGGCTTTCTACAACATGTAGATGAGTGTCCTGGGGTAAGTAAGTCTTATTTTCTGTGACACTCTAAAGCTATGGTTGGGCACTTTTTTATAAAGTTCTAAATATATGTATTCAAACATTTATTTGCCTTGACTCAGGATGTTCAACATTTCCTTATTTCAGACAGTCAGTTTCATATTTGGGATAATGCATTTGAATATATCATTTTTATCTTACCTTAAAATTTGACTTTTCCCTGTGGGCTGTTAGGCTCGCGGGGGCTGAAAATGCTTCATTTTATTGCGTCATTCTTGGCGCGAATTTTTTTTTCTATTTCCGGCGTCATACGTGTCGCCGGAAGTTGCGTCATTTTTGACGTTTTTCGCACCAAAAATGTCGGCGTTCCGGATGTGGCGTCATTTTTGGCGCTAATAGCATTTAGGCGCCAAATAATGTGGGCGTCAATTTTGTCTCCACTTTATTTAAGTCTCATCATTTGTTGCTTCTGGTTGCTAGAAGCTTGTTCACTGGCATTTTTTCCCATTCCTGAAACTGTCATTTAAGGAATTTGATCAATTTTGCTTTATATGTTGTTTTTTCTATTACATATTGCAAGATGTCCCACGTTGCAACTGAGTCAGAAGATACTACTGGAAAATCGCTGCCTGGTGCTGGAACTACCAAAGCTAAGTGTATCTGCTGTAAACTTTTGGTAGTTGTTCCTCCAGCTGTTGTTTGTATTAAATGTCATGACAAACTTGTTAATGCAGAAAATATTTCCTTTAGTAAAGTACCATTACCTGTTGCAGTTCCATCAACATCTAATGTTCAGAGTGTTCCTGATAACATAAGAGATTTTGTTTCTGAATCCATTAAGAAGGCTATGTCTGTTATTCCTCCTTCTGGTAAACATAAAAAGTCTTTTAAAACTTCTCTTTATACAGATGAATTTTTAAATGAACATCATCATTCTGATTCTAATGATTCTTCTGATACAGAGGATTCTGTCTCAGAGGTTGATGCTGATAAATCGTCATATTTATTTAAAATGGAATTTATCCGTTCTTTACTTAAAGAAGTCCTAATTGCATTAGAAATTGAGGATTCTGGTCCTCTTGATACTAAATCTAAACGTTTAGACAAGGTCTTCAGATCTCCTGTGGTTATTCCAGAAGTTTTTCCTGTTCCTGGTGCTATTTCTGAAGTAATTTCCAGAGAATGGAATAATTTGGGTAATTCATTTACTCCTTCTAAACGTTTTAAGCAATTATATCCTGTACCGTCCGACAGATTAGAGTTTTGGGACAAAATCCCTAAAGTTGATGGGGCTATTTCTACCCTTGCTAAACGTACTACTATTCCTATGGCAGATGGTACTTCCTTTAAGGATCCTTTAGATAGGAAAATTGAATCCTTTCTAAGAAAAGCTTATCTGTGTTCAGGTAATCTTCTTCTTAGACCTGCTATATCATTGGCTGATGTTGCTGCAGCTTCAGCTTTTTGGTTGGAAACTTTAGCGCAACAAGTAACAGATCATTATTCTCATAATATTATTATTCTTCTTCAACATGCTAATAAGTTGATGTCAGGTTTATGTCTCTAGCTATTTTAGCTAGAAGAGCTTTATGGCTTAAAACTTGGAATGCTGATATGTCTTCTAAATCGACTCTACTTTCCCTTTCTTTCCAGGGTAATAAATTATTTGGTTCTCAGTTGGATTCTATTATCTCAACTGTTACTGGTGGGAAAGGAACTTTTTTACCACAGGATAAAAAATCTAAAGGTAAAAACAGGGCTAATAATCGTTTTCGTTCCTTTCGTTTCAACAAAGAACAAAAGCCTGATCCTTCATCCTCAGGAGCAGTTTCAGTTTGGAAACCATCTCCAGTCTGGAATAAATCCAAGCCTTCTAGAAAAGCAAAGCCAGCTTTTAAGTCCACATGAAGGTGTGGCCCTCATTCCAGCTCAGCTGGTAGGGGGCAGATTACGTTTTTTCAAAGAAATTTGGATCAATTCTGTTCACAATCTTTGGATTCAGAACATTGTTTCAGAAGGGTACAGAATTGGTTTCAAGATAAGACCTCCTGCAAAGAGATTTTTTCTTTCCCGTGTCCCAGTAAACCCAGTGAAAGCTCAAGCATTTCTGAAATGTGTTTCAGATCTAGAGTTGGCTGGAGTAATTATGCCAGTTCCAGTTTTGGAACAGGGGCTGGGGTTTTATTCTAATCTATTCATTGTACCCAAGAAGGAGAATTCCTTCAGACCAGTTCTGGATCTAAAAATATTGAATCGTTATGTAAGGATACCAACATTCAAAATGGTAACTGTAAGGACTATCTTGCCTTTTGTTCAGCAAGGGCATTATATGTCTACAATAGATTTACAGGATGCATATCTGCATATTCCGATTCATCCAGCTCACTATCAGTTCCTGAGATTCTCTTTCCTGGACAAGCATTACCAGTTTGTGGCTCTGCCGTTTGGCCTAGCTACAGCTCCAAGAATTTTTACAAAGGTTCTCGGTGCCCTTCTGTCTGTAATCAGAGAACAGGGTATTGTGGTATTTCCTTATTTGGATGATATCTTGGTACTTGCTCAGTCTTCACATTTAGCAGAATCTCATACGAATCGACTTGTTTCTTCAAGATCATGGTTGGAGGATCAATTCACTAAAAAGTTCATTGATTCCTCAGACAAGGGTAACCTTTTTAGGTTTCCAGATAGATTCAGTGTCCATGACTCTATCTTTGACAGACAAGAGACGTCTAAAATTGATTTCAGCTTGTCGAAACCTTCAGTCACAATCATTCCCTTCGGTAGCCTTATGCATGGAAATTCTAGGTCTTATGACTGCTGCATCGGACGCGATCCCCTTTGCTCGTTTTCACATGCGACCTCTTCAGCTCTGTATGCTGAACCAATGGTGCAGGGATTACACAAAGATATCTCAATTAATATCTTTAAAACCGATTGTCCGACATTCTCTGACGTGGTGGACAGATCACCATCGTTTAATTCAGGGGGCTTTTTTTGTTCTTCCGACCTGGACTATAATCTCAACAGATGCAAGTCTTACAGGTTGGGGAGCTGTGTGGGGGTCTCTGACGGCACAAGGGGTTTGGGAATCTCAGGAGGTGAGATTACCGATCAATATTTTGGAACTCCATGCAATTTTCAGAGCTCTTCAGTCTTGGCGTCTTCTGAAGAGAGAGTCGTTCATTTGTTTTCAGACAGACAATGTCACAACTGTGGCATACATCAATCATCAAGGAGGGACTCACAGTCCTCTGGCTATGAAAGAAGTATCTCGAATTCTGGTTTGGGCGGAATCCAGCTCCTGTCTAATCTCTGCGGTTCATATCCCAGGTATAGACAATTGGGAAGCGGATTATCTCAATCGCCAAACGCTGCATCCGGGCGAATGGTCTCTTCACCCAGAGGTATTTCTTCAGATTGTTCAAATGTGGGAACTTCCAGAAATAGATCTGATGGCTTCTCATCTAAACAAGAAACTTCCCAGGTATCTGTCCAGATCCCGGGATCCTCAGGCGGAGGCAGTGGATGCATTATCACTTCCTTGGAAGTATCATCCTGCCTATATCTTTCCGCCTCTAGTTCTTCTTCCAAGAGTAATCTCCAAGATTCTGAAGGAATGCTCGTTTGTTCTGCTGGTAGCTCCAGCATGGCCTCACAGGTTTTGGTATGCGGATCTTGTCCGGATGGCCTCTTGCCAGCCGTGGACTCTTCCGTTAAGACCAGACCTTCTGTCGCAAGGTCCTTTCTTCCATCAGGATCTCAAATCCTTAAATTTAAAGGTATGGAGATTGAACGCTTGATTCTTGGTCAAAGAGGTTTCTCTGACTCTGTGATTAATACTATGTTACAGGCTCGTAAATCTATATCTAGAGAGATATATTATAGAGTCTGGAAGACTTGTATTTCTTGGTGTCTTTCTCATCATTTTTCCTGGCATTCTTTTAGAATTCCGAGAATTTTACAGTTTCTTCAGGATGGTTTAGATAAAGGTTTTTCCGCAAGTTCCTTGAAAGGACAAATCTCTGCTCTTTCTGTTCTTTTTCACAGAAAGATTGCTAATCTTCCTGATATTCATTGTTTTGTACAAGCTTTGGTTCGTATAAAACCTGTCATTAAGTCTATTTCTCCTCCTTGGAGTTTGAATTTGGTTCTGAGGGCTCTTCAAGCTCCTCCTTTTGAACCCATGCATTCATTGGACATTAAATTATTTTCTTGGAAAGTTTTGTTCCTTTTGGCCATCTCTTCTGCCAGAAGAGTCTCTGAATTATCTGCTCTTTCTTGTGAGTCTCCTTTTCTGATTTTTCATCAGGATAAGGCGGTGTTGCGAACTTCTTTTGAATTTTTACCTAAGGTTGTGAATTCCAACAACATTAGTAGAGAAATTGTGGTTCCTTCATTATGTCCTAATCCTAAGAATTCTAAGGAGAAATCGTTGCATTCTTTGGATGTTGTTAGAGCTTTGAAATATTATGTTGAGGCTACTAAGTCTTTCCGAAAGACTTCTAGTCTATTTGTCATCTTTTCCGGTTCTAGAAAAGGTCAGAAAGCTTCTGCCATTTCTTTGGCATCTTGAAATCCTTAATTGACCATGCTTATGTCGAGTCGGGTAAAACTCCGCCTCAAAGGATTACAGCTCATTCTACTAGGTCAGTTTCTACTTCCTGGGCGTTTAGGAATGAGGCTTCGGTTGATCAGATTTGCAAAGCAGCAACTTGGTCCTCTTTGCATACTTTTACTAAATTCTACCATTTTGATGTGTTTTCTTCTTCTGAAGCAGTTTTTGGTAGAAAAGTACTTCAGGCAGCGGTTTCAGTTTGAATCTTCTGCTTATGTTTTCATTAAACTTTATTTTGGGTGTGGATTATTTTCAGCAGGAATTGGCTGTCTTTATTTTATCCTTCCCTCTCTAGTGACTCTTGCGTGGAAAGATCCACATCTTGGGTAGTCATTATCCCATACGTCACTAGCTCATGGACTCTTGCTAATTACATGAAAGAAAACATAATTTATGTAAGAACTTACCTGATAAATTCATTTCTTTCATATTAGCAAGAGTCCATGAGGCCCACCCTTTTTGGTGGTTATGATTTTTACTATTCCAATTCCTTATTTTATATGCTTTCGCACTTTTTCTTATCACCCCACTTCTTGGCTATTCGTTAAACTGATTTGTGGGTGTGGTGAGGGGTGTATTTATAGGCATTTTGAGGTTTGGGAAACTTTGCCCCTCCTGGTAGGAATGTATATCCCATACGTCACTAGCTCATGGACTCTTGCTAATATGAAAGAAATTAATTTATCAGGTAAGTTCTTACATAAATTATGTTATTTTGCATGGACTATTTAGCCATTTTACTCTGCGTTATATTCAATCTATTTATTAGTCCTGTATATGATTCCCTAAATTAAATAGCCGCTGTAAACGTAACTGCATGGCCAAAGCTTTTTTTAAAGAACTCCAAATTGAGGTCCTGAAAATCTGCCCGCCATTTTTGAAAGAGTTCTAGTATTTTATCTTTAGCATCAAAAATGTATACAACATCGTTATCGAGTGATTCCCTGACCGATAGCCATAATACCATCCATATCCTCCAATGTCCATGGGTTGGAAGCAATAATTTGTTGGCTATTTATATAGTGTCTGATTTTTAAATAGGCAAAAAAATGTTTTTGTCCAACCCAAATTCCACTGACAGTGTATCAAAGGATTTGACCATTTTAGTCTGAGGATCTATTAATTGATAAATGAAGATTAGACCTTTTTGGGCCCAGGTGTAATGCTCGTGGGATATTCCACTATCAAACTTGGCCAGTAGTCTTCTTATCCCAGTGTCAAGCTGGAATGATAGGGAATATCCCAGAGCAGAGAAAGTTTGCAAAATAAGGTAAGCAGTACTCACAATAGGCAGGGTAGTCTTTGACGGCAAGAGGTTGGGAATCAGCGGTTAGGCAGCTCAAGGGTAAACCACTTGAAGGACTGGAGACAAACAGGATAGCCTTTCACGGCAACAGGTAAAGAAACCAGTGGTAAGGCAGTTCAAGGGTAAACCACTTGAAGGACAGGAGACAAACAGGAAAGCCTTTGATGGCAACAGGTAAATAAACCAGTGGTAAGGCAGTTCAAGGGTAAACCATTAGAATGGTCAGGCAGGCAGAGTTTGGCAACAGTAAGGTAGTCCAAAGGTTCAAGGCATAAACAGGCAGAGTGGTCAGACAGGCAATTTTCAGCAACTGTATGGCAATCCAGAATTTAAGGGTTAAGCAAGCAGAGTAGTCAGATAGGCAGAGTTTATTAACAGTCAGGCAATCCAGTAGTTTAGGGGTTAAGCAAGCAGAGTAGTCAGACAGGCAGAGTTTGTTAACAATGAGGCAATCCATTATCCAGTACTTTAGGGGTTAAGTAGGCAGAGTAGTCAAGCAGGCATAGTATGGCAATCCAGTATACAGTATTAACAATCACACACAGGAGCACACAAAGTAACACCTATACTTGGGCAATGATAGGCAGAAACTGAGCAACTTACATAGGCGCAGGGTTCGCGTCACAGGAGATCCTGACCGGCTTCAGAGTGAGAGGAGCGTGCGGCGATGACGTCACCGCCGCACTCAACAGGAGCCGACAGCCCTAGGCAACAAGCAGAGTAGTAGGTGCAGCATCCCTAACAACAGCTAGAGCGGTGCGGCGTGACACCAGGCTCAAATTCAGGATTGCCCTTCACTGGAAGATATGGAGAGGCACTGTTGTTAATGTGGAGAAATTGACAAATCTTACTCCAAGCTTCTAAAATATTAAGAAACGAGTATTTCAGTAAGCCTTTTTTGATTGAGGTAAAAGGGTTTATGTGTAGAAGGGCTCTTAGAGAGTATGGCGAACACAAGACTTCTTCTTCCGCAAAATTCGTAATTAGGTCTGTATCAGTAAGCCAATCAATTGCGATCTTAGCCAGGCATACCAGATTATAAGACGTAATATTAGAAAGACCAAAACCTCCATTCTCCTTAAGATGGGTTAATTTTTTTATTGAGATTTGCGGTTTCCCTGTATGTATGTATGTATTGGGTACTTGTAAAGCGCGAGTAATCACCCATAAGGGTCTCAAGGCGCTGCTCATTTTATCGACTTCTGAAGGATGAAAGGTTGAGTGGACCTTGCCGGGGATCGAACCTGCAACCCTTGGGTTGCTTTAGCGCTCAGCCACAGTGCCTTAGCATGCTGAACTATCTGTCCGGCTTTTACCCCATAGAAAGCTTAAACACTGGGAGTTAAACTTTTGAATAATATCCCTCTTAAGAATAATCAGGATGTTTTGCAGAAGAAAAAATATTTTCAGGAAGATTATCATTTTAATTAACCCCTTAACGACCGACGACGTATGCCATACGTCCTCAAAAAAAAAGCACTTAACGACCGAGGACGTATGGCATACGTCGTCGGTTTAACAGAGCACTGGAAGCGATCGAAATCGCTTCCAGCTGCTCTAACAGTATTGCAGGCTTGCCTTGATGTCTAGGCATCCTGCAATACTGTTCCCGAGTGCCGGGACCGGATTGATCACTCCCCCACGAGTGATCACTTCCGGTTTCGCTCCACTTGGAGCCCGGCAGTGTTTCAGAGCATCGGAAGCGATCGGACACGCTTCCGATGCTCTGCTTGTGTGCTAAGTGCCTCGGTGGGTCGAGGCACTTAGTTAGTTATAAAATGAAGGTAAATAATAAAAAAAAAAAAAACGTTTAAAATATAAAAAAAGCCCTAAATAGCCCCCCCCTCCCCCTTCACTAGGCATCCAAGATGGCGATGCCCAGTGCATCATGGGGCCTCTGGGGGTGTCCCTAGCCTGCATCATCATAGGGGCAAGCTAGGGTCACCCAATCTGAGCCTCCCACCCTAAAAAAAAAAATAATAATAAAATACCCCATTTGTCTGATCATGTCAATATTTGTAAATATTGACTATGATCAGTGTGGATCTCCCTCCCTCTCCTCACTTGCCATTTTGTTGGAGAGAGAGAGAGACCTGTATTTAGCAGAGAGCGAGATTTATTTCTTTTATTTGTTAAAAAATATAGAACCAAAGGCTCTTTTCAGAGCCATTAACCCATAGCTTGCCAGTGATCACTATATATCACTGGCAGTAACATAGGTGCACTTTTTTTTTGCTGCATTTTGCTGTCTGTGCATTTTTTTAGGGGTTAATTTTGTTGTTGTAATTTTTTAAAAACCCAAAGGCTCTTTTCAGAAACATTTAGTTAATTTAATTTAATTTTCAGAGCCATTAACCCCTAGCTTGCCAGTGATCACTATATATCACTGGCAGTAGCATAGGTGCACTTTTTTTTGCTGCATTTTGCTGTCTGTGCATTTTTTTAGGGGTTAATTTTGTTGTTGTAATTTTTTAAAAACCCAAAGGCTCTTTTCAGAAACATTTAGTTAATTTAATTTTCAGAGCCATTAACCCCTAGCTTGCCAGTGATCGCTATAAATCACTGGCAGTTGCATAGCTGTACTTTTTTGCTGTCTGTGCATTTTTTTAGGGGTTAATTTTGTTGTTGTAATTTTTTAAAAACCCAAAGGCTCTTTTCAGAAACATTTAGTTAATTTAATTTTCAGAGCCATTAACCCCTAGCTTGCCAGTGATCGCTATAAATCACTGGCAGTTGCATAGCTGTACTTTTTTGCTGTCTGTGCATTTTTTTAGGGGTTAATTTTGTTGTTGTAATTTTTTAAAAACCCAAAGGCTCTTTTCAGAAACATTTAGTTAATTTAATTTAATTTTCAGAGCCATTAACCCCTAGCTTGCCAGTGATCGCTATAAATCACTGGCTGTAGCATAGCTGTACTTTTTTGCTAGTTAATTTAGTTAATTAATTTAGTTAATTTAATTTAATTTTCAGAGCCATTAACCCCTAGCTTGCCAGTGATCGCTATAAATCACTGGCAGTTGCATAGCTGTACTTTTTTGCTGTCTGTGCATTTTTTTAGGGATTAATTTTGTTGTTGTAATTTTTTAAAAACCCAAAGGCTCTTTTCAGAAACATTTTAGTTAATTTAATTTAATTTTCAGAGCCATTAACCTCTAGCTTGCCAGTGATCGCTATAAATCACTGGCAGTAGCATAGCTGTACTTTTTTGCTAGTTAATTTAGTTAATTAATTTAGTTAATTTATTTTTTTTTAGTAATTGTTTTCTGTGACAGATACAAAAATGTCACAGAAAAGATATAGTGCTGAGGAGGCGTATGCCATCCTTGCGTCAGAGTCAGATGCCTCTATTTCTGACTCAGACCCCAATTTTGACCCTGCCATGTGCTCAGATACATCACTAGATGCAGTCTCAACTGATAGTGATGTATCTGTGGCTGCTAGCCCCCCTGCCAACCCCCCTGCTAGCCCCCCTGCCAGAAGGAGGCGTGTTGCTGCCATTGCTGCTGAAGAGTGGGTAACGCCTCATCTCCAGAGGCCAGATATCCCACCCTTCACAGCAAATGCTGGCATAAATATAGATGTGGCAGGTTTTAGCCCCCAGCAGTTTCTGGAAGTGTTTCTGGGCGATGATATATTGGGGAACATTGTCGCCCAAACTAATTTATATGCCCATCAGTTCCGTGCTGCAAAGCCTGGAACATATTTGGCAAAGCAGCAATGGGCCCCCATCAATGTGCCAGAATTCAAAAAATTCTGGGCATTGACTATGCTGATGGGCATCATAAAGAAACCCTCCATTCGCTCCTACTGGAGTACTAGCCCCATCTGCTCTACCCCCATTTTCTCCCAGACTATGTCGAGGAAGAGGTATGAAATGATTCTGCATTTCATGCACTTCAGCGACAACAGCCTGTGCCCCCCTAGGGAGCATCCCCAATTTGACAGGCTGTATAAAATCCGCCCCCTGATAACCCACTTTTCTGCCAGGTTTGCAGAGGCTTATACACCTGGAAGGAATATATGCGTTGATGAATCCCTAATGAAGTATAAGGGAAGGCTGGGATTCAAGCAGTATATTCCTTCCAAACGCTCCAGATATGGGGTAAAGGTGTATAAGCTCTGTGACAGCGAGACTGGGTATACTCAGGCCTTCCGGGTGTATGAGGGAAAGGATAGCCACCTTGACCCTCCAGGTTGCCCAGAACATATGGGAACCACTGGCAAGATTGTCTGGGACCTGATATTACCCCTAATGAACAAAGGGTATCACTTGTACTTAGACAATTTTTATACAAGTGTCCTTTTGTTCAAGCTACTGTATTGCTTTGATACAGTAGCTTGCGGTACAATTAAAAAGAACCGCGCAGGTTTCCCAGGACAGCTTGTTCGCACCCGGCTACGAAGGGGGGAGACCTCAGCTCTGCGCCAAGAGGAGCTGTTGGCACTGAAGTACAGAGACAAGAAGGATGTATACCTTCTTACCACCATCCACACAGAGAGGACGGTGGCGGTTTCTGTACGTGGCAGAGCTGAGATCATAAGGAAGCCAGTGTGCATCAAGTCTTATAACCGGCATATGGGTGGGGTTGATCTGGCTGATCAGCTGCTGCAGCCCTACCTAATTATGCGGAAGACAAGGGCCTGGTACAAAAAGGTTGCAATTTACCTAATGCAGATTGCAACCCACAACGCTTTTTTGTTGTTCAAAAAAGCAAACCCCAGAGTTAAAAAGACTTTTTTACAGTTTCAGCTCCAGATTATTACGGGGATTTTGTACCATGATGCACCTGCTCCCCGGGCGGTGATGGGAGAGAGCAGAGTTGGGGCTACCCATTTTATTTTTAAAATCCCCCCTACTGCCACAAAGCAGAAACCACAAAAAAAATGCAGAGTCTGTACCAAGAGGGGGAAGAGAAGGGACACCATATATTACTGTCCTGATTGCCCTGGACAGCCTGCACTCTGCATTGGGGACTGCTTCAAGCGGTACCATACAATGGTCAATTTTTAAAAAAATAAATACATTTGCTGTTACATATATATATATTTTTTTTGGTTATGTTTACAGTTAGATGTTTTTTTGTTTTTTTTACTTTTACTGTGCCAGATTTTTACATTTCACTACTCTATTTTTTTCTAAAATTGGGCCTGTTTTTTTTTAACCAAAACCCCTGTCAAACCTATGCATGGGGGACATAGGTGTTCTCAGGGTGCCTTGCAGAAAACAACCTGAAGTATGTTTTTGTAATAACTTACAACAGTCTCTCCTAAATTATAGTCAAAAAGCAATGTGTCTGTAAAAATGAAAATTGAAAAATTACCACCATACACTTTCTCCAATTTTTTGGGCTAAAACGGTTGCTTCAAAGGCATCAAAGCACACCATATACAATACCTTGGGGTGTCAACATTTAAAAAATATACACTTTGAATGCAATAAATAAAAGTGGGGTATGCGATAGGCCCCAAACTAAAGATAGGCCTATCAGAAGAAATACTCTCATTTTTAATAACTAAAATCATGTAACATAACCTTCCCAAAATCCTGGCAAACCTATGCATGGGGGGCATAGGTGTACTCAGGGTGCCTTGCAGAAAACAACCTGAAGTATTCTTTTGCAATAACTTACAACAGTCTCTCCTAAATCATAGTAAAAAAGCAATGTGTCTGTAACAATGAAAATTGAAAAATTACCACCATATACTTTCTCCAATTTTTTGGGCTAAAACGGTTGCATCAAAGTCATCAAACCACTCCATGTATAATACCTTGGGGGGTCAACTTTTTAAATATAATCACATTTATGGAAAACAAATAAATTGGGGTATGTTAAAAGACCCCCAAAAAAGACGATAGGCAAAGAAAATATGTTAAATGTGAAAAAAAATCACAAACACATGTCAGACATTTGGCATTGCACCGCCCAAACAAGCCACCAAACCTATGCATAGGTGGTATCACTGAACTCAGGAGATGTTGGTGACCACATATTGGTGTCTTCTTTGGTAGTAACACATAACAGGAGCTGTGAATCCATGTCTAAAGTACAATGTATGTGAAAAATAACACAAAGAAATGAATGCCCAATAGTTTGACAAAGACTAGTGGTTGAATTAGTGTATGGAAAGTGTTAAAACACCTGCATTTGAAATACCCTAGGATGTCTACTTTTCAAAAATATATGGTTTTATGGGGGTAAATTACATTGGCCGGCTTCAGAAATGTCTTAAATAGAACATGGGTGCATGGGATGTGAAAATGGGAAGTGTAAAAAATGGAATGCGCTTCCTAAAAATAAGGCCTTCTAGCCCCCAGAGAACCCAACACACCTATACATGGGTGGTATCACTGTACTCAGGAGATGTTGTTGAACACATATTGAGGTGTTTTTTGGCAGTAACACATAACAGGAACTGAGAATCCATGCCTAAAGTACAATGTGTGTGAAAAATAACACAAAAAAATGACTACCCAAAAGTTTGACAAAGACTGGTGGTTGAATTAGTGCATGGAAAGTGTTAAAATACCAGCATTTGAAATACCCTAGGGTGTCTACTTTTCAAAAATATATGGTTTGATGGGGGTAAATTCCATTGGCCAGCTTCAGAAATGTCCCAAATAGGACATGGGTGCATGATGACCGATGTGAAAATTCCAAGTTGAAAAACTGGAATGCGCTTCCTAAAATTAAGGCCTTTTAGCCCCCAGAGAACCCGACACACCTATACATGGGTGGTATCACTGTACTCAGGAGATGTTGTTGAACACATATTGAGGTGTTTTTTGGCAGTAACACATAACAGGAACTGAGAATCCATGCCTAAAGTACAATGTGTGTGAAAAATAACACAAAAAAATGACTACCCAAAAGTTTGACAAAGACTGGTGGTTAAATAAGTTCATGGAAAGTGTGAAAATACCAGCATTTCAAATACCCTAGGGGGTCTACTTCTCAAAAATATATGGTTTGATGGGGGTAAATTCCATTGGCCAGCTTCAGAAATGTCCCAAATAGGACATGGGTGCATGATGACCGATGTGAAAATTCCAAGTTGAAAAACTGGAATGCGCTTCCTAAAATTAAGGCCTTTTAGCCCCCAGAGAACCCGACACACCTATACATGGGTGGTATCACTGTACTCAGGAGATGTTGTTGAACACATATTGAGGTGTTTTTTGGCAGTAACACATAACAGGAACTGAGAATCCATGCCTAAAGTACAATGTGTGTGAAAAATAACACAAAAAAATGACTACCCAAAAGTTTGACAAAGACTGGTGGTTAAATAAGTTCATGGAAAGTGTGAAAATACCAGCATTTCAAATACCCTAGGGGGTCTACTTCTCAAAAATATATGGTTTGATGGGGGTAAATTCCATTGGCCAGCTTCAGAAATGTCCCAAATAGGACATGGGTGCATGATGACCGATGTGAAAATTCAAAGTTGAAAAACTGGAATGCGCTTCCTAAAATTAAGGCCTTTTAGCCCCCAGAGAACCCGACACACCTATACATGGGTGGTATCACTGTACTCAGGAGATGTTGTTGAACACATATTGAGGTGTTTTTTGGCAGTAACACATAACAGGAACTGAGAATCCATGCCTAAAGTACAATGTGTGTGAAAAATAACACAAAATAATGACTACCCAAAAGTTTGACAAAGACTGGTGGTTGAATTAGTGCATGGAAAGTGTTAAAATACAAGCATTTGAAATACCCTAGGGTGTCTACTTTTCAAAAATATATGGTTTGATGGGGGTAAATTCCATTGACCAGCTTCAGAAATGTCCCAAATAGGACATGGGTGCATGATGACCGATGTGAAAATTCCAAGTTGAAAAACTGGAATGCGCTTCCTAAAATTAAGGCCTTTTAGCCCCCAGAGAACCCGACACACCTATACATGGGTGGTATCACTGTACTCAGGAGATGTTGTTGAACACATATTGAGGTTTTTTTTGGTAGTAACACATAACAGGAACTGAGAATCCATGCCTAAAGTACAATGTGTGTGAAAAATAACACAAAATAATGACTACCCAAAAGTTTGACAAAGACTGGTGGTTGAATTAGTGCATGGAAAGTGTTAAAATACAAGCATTTGAAATACCCTAGGGGGTCTACTTTTCAAAAATATATGGTTTGATGGGGGTAAATTCCATTGACCAGCTTCAGAAATGTCCCAAATAGGACATGGGTGCATGATGACCGATGTGAAAATTCCAAGTTGAAAAACTGGAATGCGCTCCCTAAAAATAAGAGCTTTTAGCCCCCCGAGAACCCGACACACCTATACATGGGTGGTATCACTGTACCCAGGAGATGCTGCTGAAGACATATGAGGGTGTTATTTGGCAGTAACCCTTAATATTATCAGTAAATGTATTCTTAAATTGCTATTTTGTCAAAAAATCAAATTATTTTTTTTCCACCCCCAAACTTTGGCATAGATTGGTGGTAAAATGGTTGCATGAAAAAAGTCAAAATACCCCAAGTTTAATACCTTAGGTTGTCTTCTTTTAAAAAATATATACATTTGAAGGGTTATTCAGGGATTCATGACAGATATTGGTGTTACAATGTAACTATCGCCACTTTTGAAAAAACATGGTTTTGAAATAGCAAAGCGCTACTTGTACTTATTGCCCTATAACTTGCAAAAAAAGCAAAGAACATGTAAACATTGGGTATTTATAAACTCAGGACAAAATTTAGAAACTGTTTAGCATTGGTATTTTATGGTGGTTGTAGATGTGTAAGAGATTTTGGGGCTCAAAGTTAGAAAAAGTGCATTTTTTTTTCATTTTTTCCTCATATTTTTTTTTATAGTAAATTATAAGATATGATGAAAATAATCATATCTTTAGAAAGTCCATTTAATGGCGAGAAAAACAGTATATAATATGTGTGGGTACAGTAAATGAGTAAGAGGAAAATTACAGTTAAACACAAACATCGCAGAAATGCAAAAATAGCCTTGGTCCCAGATGGTCAACAAATTGAAAAGTGGTCTGGTCACTAAGGGGTTAATGTAATCTTGACTGACAGGGTCAGAGGCAGCCAGGCCCAGTTTTTAAGAGCTAAAAAGCATTTCTGCCATAAAGAGGTAAAATTAAGGTGGTGCCATTCCTCTGGATCTTTAAATAATATAACTCCTAGTAACATCTTTTTTAAGGGGATTAGTGAATATAATATTAAACATATGCCTAACAGAGACGGCCATCCAAGTTATAGTATTATAATATTAATCTCAAGTATAGATTTTCTATGCACTCATCTGTAAGTCATCTAACATTCAATCTAAATTCTTTAAGAGTAGTTATGAAAATGAACATCGCAATTAAATCTCATTTTAAATAGAATTGAGAAGCCTCTCAGACTGCATAGGGCCACTCTTTCACCCAGATGAGGATATAAAGTAGGGGGGCTCTAATCATATAAACGGTCACTCTTGGATCTCTGATCATAAAAGTTAACTATCGTCAGATACTCACTCAATAAAGGTAAAGAGAAAAGAACTCTGTAAAAGAACTAGCGTAAAATACTCAATAAAGGTAAAGGGGAAAGAACTGTGAAAGGAACTAGCGTAAAATACTCAATAAAGGTAAAGAGAAAACAACTGTGTAAAGGAACTAGCGTAAAATACTCAATAAAGGTAAAGAGAAAACAACTGTGTAAAGGAACTAGCGTAAAAAACTCAATAAAGGTAAAGAGAAAACAACTGTGTAAAGGAACTAGCGTAAAATACTCAATATAGGTAAAGAGAAAACAACTGTCTGAAGGAACTAGCGTAAAATACTCAATAAAGAGAAAGAGAAAAGAACTGAGAAAAGGAACTAGCGTAAAATCCTCAATAAAGGTAAAGAGAAAACAACTGTTTAAAGGAACTAGCGTAAAATACTCAATATAGGTAAAGGGGAAAGAACTGTGTAAAGGAACTAGCGTAAAATACTCAATAAAGGTAAAGAGAAAACAACTGTGTAAAGGAACTAGCGTAAAATACTCAATAAAGGTAAAGAGAAAACAACTGTGTAAAGGAACTAGCGTAAAATACTCAATAAAGGTAAAGAGAAAAGAACTGTGTAAAGAAACTAGCGTAAAAAATACTCAATAAAGGTAAAGAGAAAAGAACTGTGTAAAGAAACTAGCGTAAAAAATACTCAATAAAGGTAAAGAGAAAAGAACTGTGTAAAGGAACTAGCTTAAAAACCTCAATAAAGGTAAAGAGAAAAGAACTGTGTAAAGGAACTAGCTTAAAAACCTCAATAAAGGTAAAGAGAAAAGAACTGTGTAAAGGAACTAGGGTAAAATACCCAACAAAGGTAAAGAGAAAAGAACTGTGTAAAGGAACTAGGGTAAAATACCCAACAAAGGTAAAGAGAAAAGAACTCTGTAAAGGAACTAGCGTAAAATACCCAACAAAGGTAAAGAGAAAAGAACTGTGTAAAGGAACTAGGGTAAAATACCCAACAAAGGTAAAGAGAAAAGAACTCTGTAAAGGAACTAGCGTAAAATACCCAACAAAGGTAAAGAGAAAAGAACTGTGTAAAGGAACTAGCGTAAAATACCCAACAAAGGTAAAGAGAAAAGAACTGTGTAAAGGAACTAGCTTAAAAACCTCAACAAAGGTAAAGAGAAAAGAACTGTGTAAAGGAACTAGCTTAAAAACCTCAATAAAGGTAAAGAGAAAACAACTGTGTAAAGGAACTAGCTTAAAAACCTCAATAAAGGTAAAGAGAAAACAACTGTGAAAGGAACTAGGGTAAAATACCCAACAAAGGTAAAGAGAAAAGAACTCTGTAAAGGAACTAGCGTAAAATACCCAACAAAGGTAAAGAGAAAAGAACTGTGTAAAGGAACTAGCGTAAAAAACTCAATAAAGCTAAAGAGAGAACAACTGTGTAAAGGAACTAGCGTAAAAAACTCAATAAAGGTAAAGAGAAAACTGTGAAAAGGAACTAGCGTAAAAAACTCAATAAAGGTTGTCAGAGTATATGAATATTATGATGAATATTACATATGTATACATATGTATATGTATATATATATATATATATATATATATAAATATGTATATTTTATACACTGTATATGTTA
Organism: Bombina bombina; assembly: GCF_027579735.1. Classification (NCBI taxonomy): domain Eukaryota; kingdom Metazoa; phylum Chordata; class Amphibia; order Anura; family Bombinatoridae; genus Bombina; species Bombina bombina. Next base: position 1,123,330,708 of record NC_069504.1, read on the forward strand.
GATGAGACCTCAGGATTAATTGAACATGAGTTTGTTGAACACAGCTTCTAATCCACTGTGGGTCCCAACCCCCTACCAGATGGGTTTAGCTGGGGGAATGCACGTTTATCGAGATTGAAAATCAGCAAAGCTTTGAAGCACACCCTCTTGCTGTGTAAAACACACAAACATTTTCCTAAAGGAACTAACTCAGTAACCATGCTCATTTGACTATATGCAGAGTTTTATGACTCTAAGACATTTGGTCTACCCAATTTAAAACAATCACTTAAAAGGATAAAATCTAAAATAGTTGGATAAGCATAGTACTTACAGGAAACCCCTTTGATTATTTAGAATAAATGATCTGTGTTTTGGGTGGAGAATATGCTTGGGAGCCCTCGGGAATTTGTCACCTAAACCTTTGTGGATTCAAAGTAAGACATGTGATGCAGACATACGGCTGGGGGGAAGGTGACACAAATAGAATTAAATACATTTTGCAAAGGGAACAATGCCAGTTTTCCATATATGTTTGGAATGATTCAAATTATATAGGAAATAAATTCAGAATTATTATAGATTAAATAACAATTTTAATAATACCATATTTGAATTACATGTATATATAACATGCTTTCCTGTTTTCCAGATGGAACTAAAAGATGACACATACAGGACGATACATGGGATGAAATAAGTCATATCATATGAATGTGCAATAAATGTTTATAAAGTTTTAAATACATCTCTTGAAATATAGTAAGATGGATATATGGAAGTTACTTTGATGTGATATGACTATGAAATATTGACATCTAATAATGAAATATAAATGCTAACAAGAGAAATTTGCTAATGAAGTAAATTGTGGTATGTTTAATAGGAAAAAATTAAATAGCAATATAAATTATTTAATATAAATAATATAACATATTTGATATCAAAATGATCAGAGAGGTGATATAAATTTACCTCATCTATGATTGATATTCTGAGGGGTTCAATCAAGAAATTATGACAGTATTGCATAGTTTGAAGAAAAATTTCTTCCACTGCTAAAAAAAATGTTTAGAAATGTTAAGGATGAATTTGTTTTGTGCTGTCTGTTGTCACCCAGTGTTATGTTGCAAGAATTGCAGCCAGGAGATGATTGGCTGTTAAAGAATGCATCTCCTTGGCAACCGGCATTCACAGGGTGAACCAATGAGAAGGGACAAGCAAAAAGGGTGTGAACGAAACGGGTCATCAATGATTATAAAAATAGGAGTAGTGAATGCACAATAGAGAGTTTTTTTGTGACTTGCTGAGACAAAAAGAGTTTTTAATTTTGGCTGCCTGGAAAGACATTTCACTTCAGCAAGGAACTGGAAGCTTATCCCTGATCTATGCAATAACTTTCCTTTAAATGAGATGACCTAAAGACCGCTACAAATTGGTTCAAATTGGTAAAGTATAATTGTTCTAATTTTTAAAAACTTGAAACAAAGCATATTGGTAAGAACATAGTCAATTTGTATTCAATAGATTTAGAGAGCAGTCTGCATTTTACTAGTATTCAGTCTGTATATTGTTAAATACATATCCTTGATGCTAAATTGTTTTATCTGTACAAATATATAGTTATAACTCAGAATTGGGTTTTTGTATAAATAAAATATACAATTTCTGATGTTTTAATAGAAGTGTATATTATACTATTGTTTAAATTAGCACTGTAAATCGTATTGCTGAATGTTTGTAGTGGCTATTTTAGGTCTCATTGTAATATTTTAAATGCAGCTCTGAATGAAAGGCTGGTTTTTAAAGTAAACTTGCATGAGCTTTGCATAGCATATTTTAAATAGTTTTTGTTTTAACGCATATAATATTGACTCATATTCTAATTATTACAAATATTTATGTATCAACATGTTCATAGTTATTTACTAATAATAAAGAATTCAGATACTTATATTAATTTTGTTGTCTTAGTAGAAGTATATTGATTGTGGGTTCAGTCTAAAGAAAGATTGTTAAATATATTCCCTGCCATATACTCACACATTGTTTGTAGAATACTGCTAAGATTTTTATAAATATACTAACAAGGTAAAGGGGAACGAACTGTGTAAAGGAACTAGTGTAAAAAAAACTCAATAAAGGTAAAGAGAAAACAACTGTGTAAAGGAACTAGCGTAAAATACTCAATAAAGATAAAGAGAAAAGAACTGTGTAAAGGATCTAGCTTAAAATACTCAATAAAGGTAAAGAGAAAAAAACTGTGTAAAGGAACTAGCGTAAAATACTCAATAAAGGTAAAGAGAGAACAACTGTGTGAAGGAACTAGCGTAAAATACTCAATAAAGGTAAAGAGAGAACAACTGTGTGAAGGAACTAGCGTAAAATACTCAATAAAGGTAAAGAGAAAAAAACTGTGTAAAGGAACTAGCGTAAAAAACTCAATAAAGGTAAAGAGAAAACAACTGTGAAAAGGAACTAGCGTAAAAACCTCAATAAAGGTAAAGAGAAAACAACTGTGAAAAGGAACTAACGTAAAAAAATCAATAAAGGTAAAGAGAAAACAACTGTGTAAAGGAACTAGCTTAAAATACTCAATAAAGGTAAAGAGAAAACAACTGTGAAAAGGAACTAGCATCAAAAACTCAATAAAGGTAAAGAGAAAAGAACTGTGTAAAGGAACTAGCGTAAAAAACTCAATAAAGGTAAAGAGAAATCAACTGTGTAAAGGAACTAGCGTAAAATACTCAATAAAGGTAAAGAGAGAACAACTGTGTAAAGGAACTAGCGTAAAATACTCAATAAAGGTAAAGAGAGAACAACTGTGTGAAGGAACTAGCGTAAAATACTCAAAGGTAATGGTAAAACAACTGTGAAAAGGAACTAGGGTAAAAAACTCAATAAAGGTAAAGAGAAACGAACTGTGTAAAGGAACTAGCGTAAAATACTCAATAAAGGTAAAGAGAAAACAACTGTGAAAAGGAACTAGCGTAAAATACTCAATAAAGGTAATGGTAAAAGAACTGTGTAAAGGAACTAGCGTAAAATACTCAATAAAGGTAAAGAGAAAAAAACTGTGTAAAGGAACTAGCGTAAAAAACTCAATAAAGGTAAAGAGAAAACAACTGTGAAAAGGAACTAGCGTAAAATACTCAATAAAGGTAAAGAGAAAAAAACTGTGTAAAGGAACTAGCGTAAAAAACTCAATAAAGGTAAAGAGAAAACAACTGTGAAAAGGAACTAGCGTAAAAACCTCAATAAAGGTAAAGAGAAAACAACTGTGAAAAGGAACTAACGTAAAAAAATCAATAAAGGTAAAGAGAAAACAACTGTGTAAAGGAACTAGCTTAAAATACTCAATAAAGGTAATGGTAAAACAACTGTGAAAAGGAACTAGGGTAAAAAACTCAATAAAGGTAAAGAGAAACGAACTGTGTAAAGGAACTAGCGTAAAATACTCAATAAAGGTAAAGAGAAAACAACTGTGAAAAGGAACTAGCGTAAAATACTCAATAAAGGTAATGGTAAAAGAACTGTGTAAAGGAACTAGCGTAAAATACTCAATAAAGGTAATGGTAAAACAACTGTGTAAAGGAACTAGCGTAAAATACTCAATAAAGGTAATGGTAAAACAACTGTCTAAAGGAACTAGCGTAAAATACTCAATAAAGGTAAAGAGAGAACAACTGTGTAAAGGAACTAGCGTAAAATACTCAATAAAGGTAAAGAGAAAACAACTGTGTGAAGGAACTAGCGTAAAATACTCAATAAAGGTAAGGAGTTAGGAGCTATATATTACTTAGTGTACAATTTGCAGTAGATTTAGCCTGGTATATTATATAAATTGAGTCTAAGGATTTCTAAATGTATTAGGTACTGGAGATATTCTATAAGTAAGAAGATTAAGAACATAATAAATGAGGATACACATAGATATAGGGACACTAACAGAGGGTGTACCTTTATTAACTGTGCCTCACTCAGAGCCTATGTAATAAGAATTTATGAACAGTTTACTTATCATAACCACTTGCAAACCCCACATCCGGTATAACATAAAAACAAGGTATGTGAACCCCAACTAGAAAAAACTATTGAAGCATCAATTCAGTTGGTAAGTGTGTGGGGGAGGGGGTACAAATCTTATGGAACAATATTTGACAGTCAGAGCTTCTGTTTTTGGGGGTTGTGAAACTTCGTCTAAAACTATAGAAATCTAATTTGTAATAAATGATCATTTAAACTCACTAATTATGCAGCTTATTTATGCTAATTTATGTTAATTATCATGGCTGGAATTTAAAAAAAACAATGTGTCAGCCTTATTTACTGTTACATGAAATCCCCTTCAGGTTTAGATTTTCTTTCCTTAGCCAAATCTAACAAGATGTATATTCTGTAAAGATACCTCATTCCATTTGTGTCTCCCATTGTGCTTAAAGGGTCAGTACACAGCTTGTAATTAAAAGACATTTCTGTTGTGTTGCTATAGAATAACATATCAGCCAAATCTAAACATTTTTAGATCAAATTAACATCTTTTTTTTTTAATGCAATTATTTTTCAATAACCAAAGTCCACCCACCATTTGCCTTATTTGTAGGAACCAATTTGGGCTTTAGTCTGCAGACAACAAGGCTAGTCACAGCTATAATGTAACTATAGAGTGCATTGTATTGCAGTTGTTATCAGCTAAAGCCAACTAGGTACAGATCTGGAGCAGTATTAGCCTTGAGAAGTCAGCAGGGTGCTTTTCATGTTCTGAGAATTAGAAAATGTTCAATTTTCAGAGCTACATTATATGAAAAGGGAGCAAAATAAATAATGAAAGTATATAGCAAAATTGTTTATTTACTCCTAACTAAACATTTTATTTAAACATTTCAAGGTGTTACTATCCCTTTTAACGTAAACAACTCAATAAAGGTAAAGAGAAAACAACTGTGTAAAGGAACTAGCTTAAAATACTCAATAAAGGTAAAGAGAAAACAACTGTGTAAAGGAACTAGCTTAAAATACTCAATAAAGGTAAAGAGAAAACAACTGTGTAAAGGAACTAGCTTAAAATACTCAATAAAGGTAAAGAGAAAACAACTGTGTAAAGGAACTAGCGTAAAATACTCAATAAAGGTAAAGAGAAAACAACTGTGTAAAGGAAACTCAATAAAGGTAAAGAGAAAACAACTGTGTAAAGGAACTAGCGTAAAAAACTCAATAAAGATAAAGAGAAAAGAACTGAGAAAAGGAACTAGCGTAAAATACTCAATAAAGGTAAAGGGGAAAGAACTGTGAAAGAAACTAGCGTAAAATACTCAATAAAGGTAAAGGGGAAAGAACTGTGTAAAGGAACTAGCGTAAAATACTCAATAAAGGTAAAGAGAAAATAACTATGTAAAGGAACTAGCGTAAAATACTCAATAAAGGTAAAGAGAAAACAACTGTGTAAAGGAACTAGCGTAAAAAAATCAATAAAGGTAAAGAGAAAACAACTGTGTAAAGGAAATAATGTAAAATACTCAATAAAGGTAAAGAGAAAACAACTGTGAAAAGGAACTAGCGTAAAAATACTCATTAAAGGGGAAAGAACTATGAAAGGAACTAGGGTAAAAAACTCAATAAAGGTAAAGAGAAAAGAACTGTGTAAAGGAACTAGCGTAAAAAACTCAATAAAGGTAAACCGAAAACAACTGTTAAAAGGAACTAGCGTAAAATACTCAATAAAGGTAATGGTAAAAGAACTGTGTAAAGGAACTAGCGTAAAATACTCAATAAAGGTAAAGAGAAAACAACTGTGTAAAGGAACTAGCGTAAAATACTCAATAAAGGTAAACAGAAAACAACTGTTAAAAGGAACTAGCGTAAAATACTCAATAAAGGTAATGGTAAAAGAACTGTGTAAAGGAACTAGCGTAAAATACTCAATAAAGGTAAAGAGAAAACAACTGTGTAAAGGAACTAGGGTAAAAAACTCAATAAAGGTAATGGTAAAACAACTGTGTAAAGGAACTAGCGTAAAAAACTCAACAAAGGTTATGGTAAAACAACTGTGTAAAGGAACTAGCGTAAAATACTCAACAAAGGTAATAGTAAAACAACTGTGTAAAGGAACTAGCGTAAAATACTCAATAAAGGTAAAGAGAAAACAACTGTGTAAAGGAACTAGCGTAAAAAACTCAATAAAGGTAATGGTAAAACAACTGTGTAAAGGAACTAGCGTAAAAAACTCAACAAAGGTAATGGTAAAACAACTGTGTAAAGGAACTAGCGTAAAATACTCAACAAAGGTAATGGTAAAACAACTGTGTAAAGGAACTAGCGTAAAATACTCAATAAAGGTAAAGAGAGAACAACTGTGTAAAGGAACTAGCGTAAAATACTCAATAAAGGTACAGAGAGAACAACTGTGTAAAGGAACTAGCATAAAAAACTCAATAAAGGTAATGGTAAAACAACTGTTAAAATGAACTAGCGTAAAATACTCAATAAAGGTAATGGTAAAAGAACTGTGTAAAGGAACTAGCGTAAAATACTCAATAAAGGTAAAGAGAAAACAACTGTGTAAAGGAACCAGCGTAAAAAACTCAATAAAGGTAATGGTAAAACAACTGTGTAAAGGAACTAGCGTAAAATACTCAACAAAGGTAATGGTAAAACAACTGTGTAAAGGAACTAGCGTAAAATACTCAATAAAGGTAATGGTAAAACAACTGTGTAAAGGAACTAGCGTAAAATACTCAACAAAGGTAATGGTAAAACAACTGTGTAAAGGAACTAGCGTAAAATACTCAATAAAGGTAATGGTAAAACAACTGTGTAAAGGGACTAGCGTAAAATACTCAATAAAGGTAAAGAGAGAACAACTGTGTAAAGGAACTAGCGTAAAATACTCAATAAAGGTAAAGAGAGAACAACTGTTAAAAGGAACTAGCGTAAAATACTAAATAAAGGTAATGGTAAAAGAACTGTGTAAAGGAACTAGCTTAAAATACTCAATAAAGGTAAAGAGAAAACAACTGTGTAAAGGAACTAGCGTAAAAAACTCAACAAAGGTAATGGTAAAACAACTGTGTAAAGGAACTAGCGTAAAATACTCAACAAAGGTAATGGTAAAACAACTGTGTAAAGGAACTAGCGTAAAATACTCAATAAAGGTAAATAGAAAACAACTGTGTAAAGGAACTAGCGTAAAAAACTCAATAAAGGTAATGGTAAAACAACTGTGTAAAGGAACTAGCGTAAAAAACTCAACAAATTTAATGGTAAAACAACTGTGTAAAGGAACTAGCATAAAATACTCAACAAAGGTAATGGTAAAACAACTGTGTAAAGGAACTAGCGTAAAATACCCAATAAAGGTAATGGTAAAACAACTGTGTAAAGGGACTAGCGTAAAATACTCAATAAAGGTAAAGAGAGAACAACTGTGTAAAGGAACTAGCGTAAAATACTCAATAAAGGTAAAGAGAGAACAACTGTGTAAAGGAACTAGCGTAAAATACTCAATAAAGGTAAGGAGTTAGGAGCTATATATTACTTAGTGTACAATTTGCAGTAGATTTAGCCTGGTATATTATATAAATTGAGTCTAAGGATTTCTAAATTAATTAGGTACTGGAGATATTCTATAAGTAAGAAGATTAAGAACATAATAAATGAGGATACACATAGATATAGGGACACTAACAGAGGGTGTACCTTTATTAAAGGGACAGTCTACACCAGAATTGTTATTGTTTTAAAAGATAGATAATCCCTTTTTTACCCATTCCCCAGTTTTGCATAACCAACACAGTTATATTTATATATTTTTTACCTCTGTGATTATCTTGTATCTGAGCCTCTGCAAACTGCCCCTTTTTTCAGTTCTCTTGACAGACTTGCAGTTTAGCCAATCAGTGATAGCTCCCAGGTAACTTTACGTGCATGAGCACAGTGTTATTTATATGAAATTCATGAACTAACACCCTCTAGTGGTGAAAAACCTGTTCAAATGCATTCTTAAGAGGCGGCCTTCAAGGTCCAAGAAATTAGCATATGAACCTCCTAGGTTAAGATTTCAACTAAGAATACCAAGAGAACAAAGCAAAATTGGTGATAAAAGTAAATTGGAAAATTGTTTAAAATTACATGCCCTATCTGAATCATGAAAGTTTATTTTGGACTAGACTGTCCCTTTAACTGTGCCTCACTCAGAGCCTATGTGATAAGAATTTATGGACAGTTTACTTATCATAACCACTTGCAAACCCCACATCCGGTATAACATAAAAACAAGGTATGTGAACCCCAACTAGAAAAAACTATTGAAGCATCAATTCAGTTGGTAAGTGTGGGGGAGGGGGGTACAAATCTTATGGAACAATATTTTACAGTCAGAGCTTCTGTTTTTGGGGGTTGTGAAACTTCGTCTAAAACTATAGAAATCTAATTTGTAATAAATGATCATTTAATCTCACTAATTATGCAGCTTGTTTATGCTAATTTACGTTAATTATCATGGCTGGAATTTAAAAAAAAACAATGTGTCAGACTTATTTACTGTTACATGAAATCCCCTCCAGGTTTAGATTTTCTAACAGGATGTTTATTCTGTAAAGATACCTCATTCTATGTGTGTCTCACATTGTGCTTAAAGGGGCAGTACACAGCTTGTAATTAAAAGACATTTTTGTTGTGTTGCTATAGAATAACATATCAGCCAAATCTAAACATGTTTAGATCAAATTAACATCTTCTTTTTTTTTAATGCAATTATTTTTCAATAACCAAAGTCCACCCACCATTTGCCTTATTTGTAGGAACCAATCTGGGCTTTAGTCTGCAGACAACAAGGCTAGTCACAGCTATAATGTAACTATAGAGTGCATTGTATTGCAGTTGTTATCAGCTAAAGCCAATTAGGTACAGATCTGGAGCAGTATTAGCCTTGAGAAGTCAGCAGGGTGCTTTTCTTGTTCTGAGAATTAGAAAATGTTAAATTTTCAGAGCTACATTATATGAAAAGGGAGCAAAATAAATAATGAAAGTATATAGCAAAGTTGTTTATTTACTCCTAACTAAACATTTTATTTAAACATTTCAAGGTGTTACTATCCCTTTAAGAATGCCAGATTTATATCAAGCCCTTTGTTTATTACAGATATTTGAGGTGTTGCCAACAAGCTCCCGTCTTCTTGACCCCAAACATTTGTAGCTGTTACCAGAAAACAGGAAATGAATTTTAGTTGAAGACTATGAACATCATTTCTACTGATATTTAATCTAATTTTACACAACTTTGTTTAGCTACGGATGAGCTCAGCACCAGAAAGTAGAGACTTTGTTTTTATCTCATTTCAGTGTAATTTGCATTAATTGTCACCATAGACGGCTGTAATTATCTACATGAGACGCAGGAGGTGTGGGCTAGGGCATGTTCCGGTGTCTGGGAAAGCTATGAAGAGCTCATAAGTAAAGGTCGTCACCTGCTTTATTATTTACACTGCACAGAGCAACTCTCCTACACGGCCTCCTCCATTGCCATCCAGGCTCCGCCCCATGAATATATATATTGAAACATACATAGAACATATTTTGCTATTTAAAGAACATTGGAATGTGAAATATTTACAGTAAAAAAACAGTATAACACTTTATTAAAAATGAATATTGCATAAATATGCATTTACTTATTTGTATCTACTTAAAGGTACAGTCAACACTCGAGGTAACATTACGCGATATTGAAAAATAAAAAATGAATATCTGCCTGCACCATAACCCTTCTGCCTTGCCTACTTGCTTCTTGTAATAATCACCGTCGATAACTTCTCTAATACGAGGTAAATATGGCAGCCTAACTCCCCCTGCTGTCAGACAGAGCGGGAGCGAGCTGCACTTAGTCTTATGGTGCGGTCGGGCCGGGCTGTGACTATACAGCTGGACCGATGCGCTGAGGAAAAAAAACAGACCCGCTCAGCAGAGCCCAGAGAGCGGGTCTGTAAAACACAGTTTTTTGCTAAAAATAAAAAGGCAATATTATGTTAAATAATGGTTGGCTAATATAATGTTATATAATTCTGCACTATGTGCAGAATTATATAACATTAATTTTAAGGTTTACTGACCCTTTAACTGCAAAGGGCTCAAATGCACTTATAAATAAATATACACATATATATATATATTTAGACATGTTTATATAGGTATCTCTATGTTTAAGCCCTTTGCCTGCCTTTTCTTTCTTTCTAACACCTGAGATCTCATATCTTTGAGCCTTTATAACTTTTTTCTGCAATATTTTTTACAATAATTTTTATTAGACAGTGTTATTATGAGTGTAACTGTACAGTGTAATGTACATTTATTAGATAGTGTTATTATGTGTGTAACTGTATTGTGTAATGTATATTTATTAGATAGTGTTATTATGTGTGTAACTGTATTGTGTAATGTATATTTATTAGATAGTGTTATTATGTGTGTAACTGTATTGTGTAATGTATATTTATTAGATAGTGTTATTATGAGTGTAACTGTACTGTGTAATGTATATTTATTAGACAGTGTTAATATGAGTGTAACTGTACTATGTAAGGTATATTTATTAGATAGTGTTATTATGAGTGTAACTGTACTGTGTAATGTATATTTATTAGATAGTGTTATTATGAGTGTAACTGTACTGTGTAATGTATATTTATTAGATAGTGTTATTATGAGTATAACTGTACTGTGTAATGTATATTTATTAGATAGTGTTATTATGAGTGTAACTGTACTGTGTAATGTATATTTATCAGATAGTGTTATTATGAGTGTAACTGTACTGTGTAAGGTATATTTATTAGATAGTGTTATTATGAGTGTAACTGTACTGTGTAATGTATATTTATTAGATAGTGTTATTATGTGTGTAACTATACTGTGTAATGTATATTTATTAGATAGTGTTATTATAAGTGTAACTGTACTGTGTAATGTATATTTATTAGATGGTGTTAATATGTGTGTAACTATACTGTGTAATGTATATTTATTAGATAGTGTTATTATGAGTGTAACTGTACTGTGTAATGTATATTTATTAGATATTGTTATTATGAGTGTGACTGTACTGTTAAATGTATATTTATTAGATAGTGTTATTATGAGTGTAACTGTACTGTGCAATGTATATTTATTAGATAGTGTTATTATGAGTGTAACTGTACTATGTAATGTATATTTATTAGATATTGTTATTATTAGTGTAACTGTACTGTGTAATGTATATTTATTAGATAGTGTTATTATTAGTGTAACTGTACTGTGTAATGTATATGTATTAGATAGTGTTATTATGTGTGTAACTGTACTGTGTAATGTATATTTATTAGATAGTGTTATTATAAGTGTAACTGTACTGTGTAATGTATATTTCTTTCATGTAATTAGCAAGAGTCCATGAGCTAGTGACGTATGGGATATACATTCCTACCAGGAGGGGCAAAGTTTCCCAAACCTCAAAATGCCTATAAATACACCCCTCACCACACCCACAAATCAGTTTTACAAACTTTGCCTCTTATGGAGGTGGTGAAGTAAGTTTGTGCTAGATTCTACGTTGATATGCGCTCCGCAGCAGGTTGGAGCCCGGTTTTCCTCTCAGCGTGCAGTGAATGTCAGAGGGATGTGAGGAGAGTATTGCCTGTTTGAATTCAATGATCTCCTTCTACGGGGTCTATTTCATGGGTTCTCTGTTATCGGTCGTAGAGATTCATCTTTTACCTCCCTTTTCAGATCGACGATATACTCTTATATTTATACCATTACCTCTGCTGATTTTCGTTTCAGTACTGGTTTGGCTTTCTACAACATGTAGATGAGTGTCCTGGGGTAAGTAAGTCTTATTTTCTGTGACACTCTAAGCTATGGTTGGGCACTTTATTTATAAAGTTCTAAATATATGTATTCAAACATTTATTTGCCTTGACTCAGGATGTTCAACATTTCCTTATTTCAGACAGTCAGTTTCATATTTGGGATAATGCATTTGAATATATCATTTCTATCTTACCTTAAAATTTGACTTTTTCCCTGTGGGCTGTTAGGCTCGCGGGGGCTGAAAATGCTTCATTTTATTGCGTCATTCTTGGCGCGGACTTTCTTGGAGCAAATTTTTTTTTTCTATTTCCGGCGTCATACGTGTCGCCGGAAGTTGCGTCATTTTTGACGTTTTTCGCGCCAAAAAATGTCGGCGTTCCGGATGTGGCGTCATTTTTGGCGCTAATAGCATTTAGGCGCCAAATAATGTGGGCGTCAATTTTGTCTCCACTTTATTTAAGTCTCATCATTTGTTGCTTCTGGTTGCTAGAAGCTTGTTCACTGGCATTTTTTCCCATTCCTGAAACTGTCATTTAAGGAATTTGATCAATTTTGCTTTATATGTTGTTTTTTCTATTACATATTGCAAGATGTCCCACGTTGCAACTGAGTCAGAAAATACTACTGGAAAATCGATGCCTGGTGCTGGAACTACCAAAGCTAAGTGTATCTGCTGTAAACTTTTGGTAGTTGTTCCTCCAGCTGTTGTTTGTATTAAATGTCATGACAAACTTGTTAATGCAGAAAATATTTCCTTTAGTAAAGTACCATTACCTGTTGCAGTTACATGAACATCTAATGTTCAGAGTGTTCCTGATAACATAAGAGATTTTGTTTCTGAATCCATTAAGAAGGCTATGTCTGTTATTCCTCCTTCTGGTAAACATAAAAAGTCTTTTAAAACTTCTCTTTATACAGATGAATTTTTAAATGAACATCATCATTCTGATTCTAATGATTCTTCTGATACAGAGGATTCTGTCTCAGAGGTTGATGCTGATAAATCGTCATATTTATTTAAAATGGAATTTATCCGTTCTCTACTTAAAGAAGTCCTAATTGCATTGGAAATTGAGGATTCTGGTCCTCTTGATACTAAATCTAAACGTTTAGACAAGGTCTTTAAATCTCCTGTGGTTATTCCAGAAGTTTTTCCTGTTCCTGGTGCTATTTCTGAAGTAATTTCCAGAGAATGGAATAATTTGGGTAATTCATTTACTCCTTCTAAACGTTTTAAGCAATTATATCCTGTACCGTCCGACAGATTAGAGTTTTGGGACAAAATCCCTAAAGTTAATGGGGCTATTTCTACCCTTGCTAAACGTACTACTATTCCTACGGCAGATGGTACTTCCTTTAAGGATCCTTTAGATAGGAAAATTGAATCCTTTCTAAGAAAAGCTTATCTGTGTTCAGGTAATCTTCTTAGACCTGCTATATCATTGGCTGATGTTGCTGCAGCTTCAACTTTTTGGTTGGAAACTTTAGCGCAACAAGTAACAGATCATGATTCTCATAATATTATTATTCTTCTTCAACATGCTAATAATTTTATCTGTGATGCCATTTTTGATATTATCAGAGTTGATGTCAGGTTTATGTCTCTAGCTATTTTAGCTAGAAGAGCTTTATGGCTTAAAACTTGGAATGCTGATATGTCTTCTAAATCGACTCTACTTTCCCTTTCTTTCCAGGGTAATAAATTATTTGGTTCTCAGTTGGATTCTATTATCTCAACTGTTACTGGTGGGAAAGGAACTTTTTTACCACAGGATAAAAAATCTAAGGGTAAAAACAGGGCTAATAATCGTTTTCGTTCCTTTCGTTTCAACAAAGAACAAAAGCCTGATCCTTCATCCTCAGGAGCAGTTTCAGTTTGGAAACCATCTCCAGTCTGGAATAAATCCAAGCCTTCTAGAAAAGCAAAGCCAGCTTCTAAGTCCACATGAAGGTGCGGCCCTCATTCCAGCTCAGCTGGTAGGGGGCAGATTACGTTTTTTCAAAGAAATTTGGATCAATTCTGTTCACAATCTTTGGATTCAGAACATTGTTTCAGAAGGGTACAGAATTGGTTTCAAGATAAGACCTCCTGCAAAGAGATTTTTTCTTTCCCGTGTCCCAGTAAACCCAGTGAAAGCTCAAGCATTTCTGAAATGTGTTTCAGATCTAGAGTTGGCTGGAGTAATTATGCCAGTTTCAGTTTTGGAACAGGGTTTGGGGTTTTATTCGAATCTCTTCATTGTACCCAAGAAGGAGAATTCCTTCAGACCAGTTCTGGATCTAAAAATATTGAATCGTTATGTAAGGATACCAACATTCAAAATGGTAACTGTAAGGACTATCTTGCCTTTTGTTCAGCAAGGGCATTATATGTCTACAATAGATTTACAGGATGCATATCTGCATATTCCGATTCATCCAGCTCACTATCAGTTCCTGAGATTCTCTTTCCTGGACAAGCATTACCAGTTTGTGGCTCTGCCGTTTGGCCTAGCTACAGCTCCAAGAATTTTTACAAAGGTTCTCGGTGCCCTTCTGTCTGTAATCAGAGAACAGGGTATTGTGGTATTTCCTTATTTGGACGATATCTTGGTACTTGCTCAGTCTTCATATTTAGCAGAATCTCATACGAATCGACTTGTGTTGTTTCTTCAAGATCATGGTTGGAGGATCAATTCACTAAAAAGTTCATTGATTCCTCAGACAAGGGTAACCTTTTTAGGTTTCCAGATAGATTCAGTGTCCATGACTCTATCTTTGACAGACAAGAGACGTCTAAAATTGATTTCAGCTTGTCGAAACCTTCAGTCACAATCATTCCCTTCGGTAGCCTTATGCATGGAAATTCTAGGTCTTATGACTGCTGCATCAGACGCGATCCCCTTTGCTCGTTTTCACATGCGACCTCTTCAGCTCTGTATGCTGAACCAATGGTGCAGGGATTACACAAAGATATCTCAATTAATATCTTTAAAACCGATTGTCCGACATTCTCTGACGTGGTGGACAGATCACCATCGTTTAATTCAGGGGGCTTCTTTTGTTCTTCCGACCTGGACTATAATCTCAACAGATGCAAGTCTTACAGGTTGGGGAGCTGTGTGGGGGTCTCTGACGGCACAAGGGGTTTGGGAATCTCAGGAGGTGAGATTACCGATCAATATTTTGGAACTCCGTGCAATTTTCAGAGCTCTTCAGTCTTGGCCTCTTCTGAAGAGAGAGTCGTTCATTTGTTTTCAGACAGACAATGTCACAACTGTGGCATACATCAATCATCAAGGAGGGACTCACAGTCCTCTGGCTATGAAAGAAGTATCTTGAATTCTGGTTTGGGCGGAATCCAGCTCCTGTCTAATCTCTGCGGTTCATATCCCAGGTATAGACAATTGGGAAGCGGATTATCTCAGTCGCCAAACGTTGCATCCGGGCGAATGGTCTCTTCACCCAGAGGTATTTCTTCAGATTGTTCAAATGTGGGAACTCCCAGAAATAGATCTGATGGCTTCTCATCTAAACAAGAAACTTCCCAGGTATCTGTCCAGATCCCGGGATCCTCAGGCGGAGGCAGTGGATGCATTATCACTTCCTTGGAAGTATCATCCTGCCTATATCTTTCCGCCTCTAGTTCTTCTTCCAAGAGTAATCTCCAAGATTCTGAAGGAATGCTCGTTTGTTCTGCTGGTAGCTCCAGCATGGCCTCACAGGTTTTGGTATGCGGATCTTGTCCGGATGGCCTCTTGCCAGCCGTGGACTCTTCCGTTAAGACCAGACCTTCTGTCACAAGGTCCTTTCTTCCATCAGGATCTCAAATCCTTAAATTTAAAGGTATGGAGATTGAACGCTTGATTCTTGGTCAAAGAGGTTTCTCTGACTCTGTGATTAATACTATGTTACAGGCTCGTAAATCTGTATCTAGAGAGATATATTATAGAGTCTGGAAGACTTATATTTCTTGGTGTCTTTCTCATCATTTTTCCTGGCATTCTTTTAGAATTCCGAGAATTTTACAGTTTCTTCAGGATGGTTTAGATAAAGGTTTGTCCGCAAGTTCCTTGAAAGGACAAATCTCTGCTCTTTCTGTTCTTTTTCACAGAAAGATTGCTAATCTTCCTGATATTCATTGTTTTGTACAAGCTTTGGTTCGTATAAAACCTGTCATTAAGTCTATTTCTCCTCCTTGGAGTTTGAATTTGGTTCTGAGGGCTCTTCAAGCTCCTCCTTTTGAACCCATGCATTCATTGGACATTAAATTACTTTCTTGGAAAGTTTTGTTCCTTTTGGCCATCTCTTCTGCCAGAAGAGTCTCTGATTTATCTGCTCTTTCTTGTGAGTCTCCTTTTCTAATTTTTCATCAGGATAAGGCGGTGTTGCGAACTTCTTTTGAATTTTTACCTAAGGTTGTGAATTCCAACAACATTAGTAGAGAAATTGTGGTTCCTTCATTATGTCCTAATCCTACGAATTCTAAGGAGAAATCGTTGCATTCTTTGGATGTTGTTAGAGCTTTGAAATATTATGTTGAGGCTACTAAGTCTTTCCGAAAGACTTCTAGTCTATTTGTCATCTTTTCCGGTTCTAGAAAAGGTCAGAAAGCTTCTGCCATTTCTTTGGCATCTTGGTTGAAATCCTTAATTCACCATGCTTATGTCGAGTCGGGTAAAACTCCGCCTCAAAGGATTACAGCTCATTCTACTAGGTCAGTTTCTACTTCCTGGGCGTTTAGGAATGAGGCTTCGGTTGATCAGATTTGCAGAGCAGCAACTTGGTCCTCTTTGCATACTTTTACTAAATTCTACCATTTTGATGTGTTTTCTTCTTCTGAAGCAGTTTTTGGTAGAAAAGTACTTCAGGCAGCGGTTTCAGTTTGAATCTTCTGCTTATGTTTTCATTAAACTTTATTTTGGGTGTGGATTATTTTCAGCAGGAATTGGCTGTCTTTATTTTATCCCTCCCTCTCTAGTGACTCTTGCGTGGAAAGATCCACATCTTGGGTAGTCATTATCCCATACGTCACTAGCTCATGGACTCTTGCTAATTACATGAAAGAAAACATAATTTATGTAAGAACTTACCTGATAAATTCATTTCTTTCATATTAGCAAGAGTCCATGAGGCCCACCCTTTTTGGTGGTTATGATTTTTTTGTATAAAGCACAACTATTCAAGTGCTTTCGCACTTTTTTTATCACCCCACTTCTTGGCTATTCGTTAAACTGATTTGTGGGTGTGGTGAGGGGTGTATTTATAGGCATTTTGAGGTTTGGGAAACTTTGCCCCTCCTGGTAGGAATGTATATCCCATACGTCACTAGCTCATGGACTCTTGCTAATATGAAAGAAATGAATTTATCAGGTAAGTTCTTACATAAATTATGTTTTTTTTAGATAGTGTTAATATGTGTGTAACTGTACTGTGTAATGTATATTTATTAGACAGTGTTATTATAAGTGTAACTGTACTGTGTAATGTATATTTATTAGATGGTGTTATCATGCGTGTAACTGTACTGTGTAATGTATATTTATTAGATAGTGTTATTAGTGTAACTGTACTGTGTAATGTATATTTATTAGATAGTGTTATTATGTGTGTAACTATACTGTGTAATGTATATTTATTAGATAGTGTTATTATAAGTGTAACTGTACTGTGTAATGTATATTTATTAGATAGTGTTAATATGTGTGTAACTGTACTGTGTAATGTATATTTATTAGACAGTGTTATTATAAGTGTAACTGCAGTGTGTAATGTATATTTATTAGTGTTATTATGAGTGTAACTGTGCTGTGTAATGTATATTTATTAGATAGTGTTATTATAAGTGTAACTGTACTGTGTAATGTATATTTATTAGACAGTGTTATTATAAGTGTAACTGTAGTGTGTAATGTATATTTATTAGATAGTGTTATTATGTGTGTAACTGTACTATGTAATGTATATTTATTAGATAGTGTTATTATAAGTTTAACTGTACTGTGTAATGTATATTTATTAGACAGTGTCATTATGAGTGTAACTGTACTGTGTAATGTATATTTATTAGACAGTGTCATTATGAGTGTAACTGTACTGTGTAATGTATATTTATTAGATAGTGTTATTATGAGTGTAACTGTACTATGTAATGTATTGTTATTACATAGTGTTATTATGAGTGTAACTGTACTGTATATTTATTAGATAGTGTTATTATGAGTGTAACTGTACTGTGTAAGGTATATTTATTAGATAGTGTTATTATGAGTGTAACTGTACTGTGTAAGGTATATTTATTAGATAGTGTTATTATAAGTGTAACTGTACTGTGTAATGTATATTTATTAGATAGTGTTATTATAAGTGTAACTGTACAGTGTAATGCATAAGTGTTATTATGAGTGTAACTGTACTGTGTAATGTATATTTATTAGACAGTGTTATTATGTGTGTAACTGTACTGTGTAAGGTATATTTATTAGACAGTGTTATTATGTATGTAACTGTACTGTGTAATGTATATTTATTAGATAGTGTTATTATGAGTGTAACTGTACTATGTAATGTATATTTATTAGATAGTGTTATTATGAATGTAACTGTACTGTGTAATGTATATTTATTAGACAGTGTTATTATTTGTGTAACTATACTGTGTAAGGTATATTTATTAGACAGTGTTATTATGAGTGTAACTGTACTGTGTAAGGTATATTTATTAGATAGTGTTATTATGAGTGTAACTGTACTGTGTAATGTATATTTATTAGACAGTGTTATTATCAGTGTAACTGTACTGTGTAAGGTATATTTATTAGATAGTGTTATTATAAGTGTAACTGTACTGTGTAATGTATATTTATTAGACAGTGTTATTATGAGTGTAACTGTACTGTGTAAGGTATATTTATTAGATAGTGTTATTATGAGTGTAACTGTACTGTGTAATGTATATTTATTAGACAGTGTTATTATCAGTGTAACTGTACTGTGTAAGGTATATTTATTAGATAGTGTTATTATAAGTGTAACTGTACTGTGTAATGTATATTTATTAGATGGTGTTATTATGAGTGTAACTGTACTGTGTAATGTATATTTATGAGATGGTGTTATTTTGTGTGTAACTATACTGTGTAATGTATATTTATTAGATAGTGTTATTATAAGTGTAACTGTACTGTGTAATGTATATTTATTAGATGGTGTTATTATGAGTGTAACTGTATTGTTTAATGTATATTTATTAGATAGTGTTATGTGTGTAACTGTACTGTGTAATGTATATTTATTAGACAGGGTTAATATGTTTGTAACGTTACTGTGTAATGTATATTTATTAGATAGTGTTATTATGAGCGTAACTGTACTGTGTATTGTATATTTATTAGATAGTGTTATTGTAAGTGTAACTGTACTGTGTATTGTATATTTATTAGATAGTGTTATTGTAAGTGTAACTGTACTGTGTAATGTATATTTATTAGATAGTGTTATTATGAGTGTAACTGTACTGTGTAATGTATATTTATTAGATAGTGTTATTATTAGTGTAACTGTACTGTGTAATGTATATTTATTAGATAGTGTTATTATGTGTGTAACTATACTGTGTAATGTATATTTATTAGATAGTGTTATTATAAGTGTAACTGTACTGTGTAATGTATATTTATTAGATAGTGTTAATATGTGTGTAACTGTACTGTGTAATGTATATTTATTAGACAGTGTTATTATAAGTGTAACTGTAGTGTGTAATGTATATTTATTAGATAGTGGTATTATGTGTGTAACTGTACTATGTAATGTATATTTATTAGATAGTGTTATTATAAGTTTAACTGTACTGTGTAATGTATATTTATTAGACAGTGTCATTATGAATGTAACTGTACTGTGTAATGTATATTTATTAGACAGTGTCATTATGAGTGTAACTGTACTGTGTAATGTATATTTATTAGATAGTGTTATTATGAGTGTAACTGTACTATGTAATGTATTGTTATTACATAGTGTTATTATGAGTGTAACTGTACTGTATATTTATTAGATAGTGTTATTATGAGTGTAACTGTACTGTGTAAGGTATATTTATTAGATAGTGTTATTATGAGTGTAACTGTACTGTGTAATGCATAAGTGTTATTATGAGTGTAACTGTACTGTGTAATGTATATTTATTAGACAGTGTTATTATGTGTGTAACTGTACTGTGTAAGGTATATTTATTAGATAGTGTTATTATGAGTGTAACTGTACTGTGTAAGGTATATTTATTAGACAGTGTTATTATGTATGTAACTGTACTGTGTAATGTATATTTATTAGATAGTGTTATTATGAGTGTAACTGTACTATGTAATGTATATTTATTAGATAGTGTTATTATGAATGTAACTGTACTGTGTAATGTATATTTATTAGACAGTGTTATTATTTGTGTAACTGTACTGTGTAAGGTATATTTATTAGACAGTGTTATTATAAGTGTAACTGTACTGTGTAAGGTATATTTATTAGATAGTGTTATTATGAGTGTAACTGTACTTTGTAATGTATATTTATTAGACAGTGTTATTATCAGTGTAACTGTACTGTGTAAGGTATATTTATTAGATAGTGTTATTATAAGTGTAACTGTACTGTGTAATGTATATTTATTAGATGGTGTTATTATGAGTGTAACTGTACTGTGTAATGTATATTTATTAGATGGTGTTATTTTGTGTGTAACTATACTGTGTAATGTATATTTATTAGATAGTGTTATTATAAGTGTAACTGTACTGTGTAATGTATATTTATTAGATGGTGTTATTATGAGTGTAACTGTATTGTTTAATGTATATTTATTAGATAGTGTTATTATGAGTGTAACTGTACTGTGTAATGTACATTTATTAGATAGTGTTATGTGTGTAACTGTACTGTGTAATGTATATTTATTAGATAGTGTTATTATGCGTGTAACTGTACTGTGTAATGTATATTTATTAGACATTGTATATTTATTAGATAGTGTTATTATGAGCGTAACTGTACTGTGTATTGTATATTTATTAGATAGTGTTATTGTAAGTGTAACTGTACTGTGTATTGTATATTTATTAGATAGTGTTATTGTAAGTGTAACTGTACTGTGTAATGTATATTTATTAGATAGTGTTATTATGAGTGTAACTGTACTATGTAATGTATATTTATTAGATAGTGTTATTAGGAGTGTAACTGTACTGTGTAATGTATATTTATTAGACAGTGTTAATATGAGTGTAACTGTACTGTGTAATGTATATTTATTAGATAGTGTTATTATGAGTGTAACTGTACTATGTAATGTATATTTATTAGATAGTGTTATTATGAGTGTAACTGTACTGTGTAATGTATATTTATTAGATAGTGTTATTATGAGTGTAACTGTACTTTGTAATGTATTTTTAATTTGTTTTGTGACACTTTTTTTAACCAGAGCTCTGAGGAAGGGGTAATCATTCTGAACACAATCGCATTTATTTTCAACTTTTAATACGAGCGGTGAACCCCTTTTCATTCGTGCGTAACTGTTAGTGCTCCACTTTATGGGGATTTGATTTTGATTTTGATTTTACTATTTATTTAAAGGGACTTAAAAGTGCTAAAAGAAAATGCTCAAATGTGTTAGACAGTTGTATTACTGTTGCTTGGCTATAAGCATGTATTTAACACTTGCAAATGGGTTAAACACATAGTTAAAGTCATGTCCAAAGCAGCTACTGGGAGCTAGCTGAACACATCTGGTGAGCCAATGACAAGAGGCATATGTGTGCAATTTTGATGTCTATGTTTTACTAAAGGGACCTTATAATTGTAAGGCAGCTGTCTTGCTATAGAAATGCATATCAGCCAAGTCTAACATCTTGCTTGCTGCAATTACTTTTCAATAGCCAAACTCCACCCAACTCTAACCTTATTTGCAGAGGCCAATCTGAGCTTCATTCTGTAGACAACAAGGCTAACCAGGGTCAGTATGTTAGTATAAAGTGCATTGTTTTGCAGCTGTTTTCTGCTGAACCCAATTAGGGACCCATTCCCCAGTTTTGCATAACCAACACTGTTATAATAATACATGTTTTACCTCTGTGATTACCTTGTATCTAAGCATCTGCAAACTGCCCCCTTATTTCAGTTATTTTGAGCCTACCAAGGTTTAGCTTTCAACAAAGAATACCAAGAGAACAAAGCAAGTTTGATAAAAGTAAATTAGAAAGTTGTTAAAATGACATGCCCTATCTGAATCATGAAATTTAATTTTGACTAGACTGTCCCTTTAAAGGGACATGAAACCCAAAACTTTTCTTTTGTGATTCAGACAAAGCATACCATTTCTATAATAATAACAAATTAAAACAAGTATTTAATTATTACATTAGAATGTTCCTTTAAGCTGATATGGCATAGATAAGTTACTGTACTGTTACACATTATCAGGCTGATATACTTCAGGAAAGCTCTTCTCTGTGAAAAGCACAGTTGGGCTAAAAGAGGCTACTCCTCTGATAACTCGCCATAGAACGAGCTACCGAGCTGTTGTTCGTTACTAGTAGAGCGCTTCTGCTTGTATTTGTATTATTACTCTGGGGAAGTGTGATGGGGAAACCAGACGTGTGCTCCTTGCCCAGTGTGCGTAGAGGGTTATGGCTGCACTGCACTAACAAGGCCCACAGAAGGCCGAAACTATTGTCTGTGGTTGTAATATTCCTTGTTCAGAGGAGGATTGCCTGGTATTTCAGCACTGGACTGACCTTACTAGGCCGAATCAGACTGATATACTTCAGGAAAGTTTTTATCTGTGAAAAGCACAATTGGGCTAAAAGAGGTTGTTTCTAGGTGGTAATAGGGACATAGGACAAGCTACTGAGCTGTTGTTCGTTACGATCACATAGTACAACAAAAGCTAATATTCAAAAAACAACTAGTAATCCGGTGACAAAAAGATCACCCAGATACTAGTAAGAGGCGCCTAGAGATAATTTAAATACAATAGTACAAATAATACAATGATACAAGAGTATACAAAAATAGATGAATATACAGACTAGATAGTCCAATTAATAGTGGTCAGTGATATGACAGTCTTGCTCATGCAATCCCAGGTCTAAAAGATGCAAATCCAGAGCAATAGGCCGCTCCTCCAAGGTGTCGTGCCAAAACATAGGATGAGATGATCTGCAAAAAGTGAAATAGAGGGCGCCACATAGTGCAGATCAAAACAACTTCAGATGTGATAGCAGCAAAGCTAAAGAATCTTACTCACAAAGTGTAAAGCACTGATGTGCAATACAGGCAGTCCGGAACCACTAGTCGTCCGCTAGACCCAATGGAAATATAGCCAGTGGAATCCTCGTCTCGCCAGGGAGAGTCCAGAGATACCAGAAGAAAGATGGATCTTTGTAGGCCAATGTGGTAGTAATTAGCCAGCAGGGTCCAGGTCCCTCTCAGATGGAACCGAAAATCCAGATGATGCAAAGTATTGGAGTCACGTAAGTGAGTAGGCAGCAGATGGAGAGTTTAAAATATTAAAAAATGTATTTCAATAATTAAAACAAAGCAATGCGTTTCTCAGTGTAAAACACTGTTTCATCAGGCTGTACAAACAACTCTCACAGCTGCCATATTTTTAAATATATATATATATAATTCGCTATAAGGAATGTTTCTTTTCCAACTAGCAAGATGATTACTATTGTAGTTTAGGAAGTTATTGCTGTCTACAGTCTTAAAGAAAGTATGTGAAGAAATAGACCCATTGGTGTCCCATGTCAGAACCACATCTAGATATTCAATGCTAGTTTTTTGTATGTTACTAGTAAAAGTCAGTCCAAAGTTGTTATTATTCAGATGAGTCAGTGGCAGTGGCAGATTCTAAAGTGCCATACAAAATAAAAATCAGATCATCAATGTACCTATATACAAATCAAACTCTTCTGTTTTATCCTCACTGTCTAGTGATGCCCGGAAGAGTTTGATTTGTATATTGCTACTTTAGTCTGCTTGGCTTTGGCTCCCAGGAAGTTGGGAGGAGAGAGAAGAGCGAGGAGACCGGTGCGTTCGCTGAAGACATGCTGCCCTCAAAACATATCACCGGATGCTGGTAAGTGCCACTATATTCTTCTGTTTGTTTCCTCAATGTACTTGCCATAGAAGACCAGGTTCTTACCCCAATCACAGTGTTACATACATACATACTTACCCAGACACATACACCCACACAGAAAGACACATACACATACTTATACAGACACATACACACACACACACAATGCAAATGTTGTAGCTCCGGTCCACAGAATACTGTTCCCCTTACCTTCCTGTCTCAGAAATCTTCCAGGTGATGTTGGGAAGTATTCTGTATGCAAGGGTATGCAGCACCTCGGCCTACCACCATCTTCTCTATACCTATCCTCTTGCAACCATAAATTGGCACTTCACACTGGGTAATAGCTTGTCCATCACACACTTCACCTGCCTCATCGCCTCCCGCAAGATGGATGGTACTTTAAGGTGTATGTTGGTATTCTCCACACCTAACCTACCTATGATTATATCACTACTAAAATGCAATTGCTCTGCATGGGAGTTTACAAACATTTGAAGAATGGTCTACATTTTGGAAGTAAATGTCTAAGATTGGGCCAATTTATTCAGTTCCAGAATGTTGATAGGCAGCTCGTCTCCCAAGGAGACCAAACTCATTTCACTCCATACCACCACCCCAGCCCAGAAGGCTGGCATCTGTTGAAATAACTCTCCATCTCAGGCATTGAAATGAGGCCTCCTGAATGATGGAATAGTGAGTCTGCCACCAATCCAGATACTGTCTTCTCACGTGATCCTAGGAGACAATCTGAGACATGTCCTTGTGATTTGATTTGATTGACACAGAAGATTACTGTCCAGTTCAGGCATCGAATTGGGGCCTCCTCAACAATGGAATGGTGAATAGTAACGTCCTTGTGACCTCCATTTGACTGAGGCAGAAAATACTTTTCAAGAACCCTATATTAAATCTGAAAAAGAGGACCACCTTTGAGGTGGCAGCCAACAACCTCCATGCATTAGGCCACAGTTGGAAATTGCTGTAACCTGGCACATGGTGGCTGAAGCTCTTCCTTTACAGACAGAATTAAGGACACCTAGTATAGACCCCAAGAAGGAGTAAGTTATTGGGACTAGAGAACTTGTTCATATATATATATATATATATATATATATATATATATATATATATTCACTAGGCTTGTTGCATAGCAACAATAGTAGGGCATCAATGTGTAGGAGCTTGCACCAGCATATTATCCTGAGCCACCAGATTGACCACTGAAATGTCCTGCACACAAGACACCGTTAGTAGGGACACCAATATGTTGGTGCACACCATAGGGCAGTGACAAGGGTCAAAGGCAAAACCACCAACTTGTAATACATTTCTATAAAGGCAAACCTGAGAAGGAACTTTATATGATGAAGAGGAAAGTCCAGATATACATTTATGTCTATAGTTGTCATAAATTGACATTCCTGTGCTACAAAGAGGAATAGTGTGCAAAGTTTCCATCTTGTAGGTTGTAACCTTAAGAAATATGTTGTGGGATTGCAGAACCAGGAAGAGACTAAATGTTTCTTCTCTTTTGGGAATTAAGAACAGGTTTGAGTAAATACCCTGACCCTACTCATCCAAGAGAACAGGAGCAATATCCACTTACACCTCTAGATCTGCATCACAGGAAAGACCTGTGCCTTTTTTGGCTCTTGAGATATACATCTCAGAAGATGTGAGGTAGCTGATAAATCTGATGTGGATCACAACTGCAGATGGTAGGCAAAGAATGGTTAGTAGTAAACTTGTTGTTCAATGATTGGAAGTTCCTAGCTGATGCCTGGTTTTGCTGGTTACAGGAGAGAGTTTTAAGCAATCCCTGTAGGTTTGTTTTAGGCTGAGAATGCCTGAGGAATGAGACTGTGTTAAAGAGGAAAATCCTGTTTTAGAAGCTATCGTACAGGGAACACAGTAATACTTGAATTTGGAATGCTCTGTCATATAACAAGTTCCTTATGAGCGTGCTGAGGAATACTTTAGTAAATAACAGCTGAATCAGGAGTAAGTGCGTGTGATAGAATTCTCATTAACTGTAGCTGGATCGGAGTTGGCAGCTGCTGAGCTGCTCAGTGTGTTCCGTTGGGAAGGCTGGAGTGGGTGTGTGAGCATTAGCCAATCAGAAGCGATGAATCCGTGACAGTCTTGGTAGCTGGGGAGAGAGGTAGGAGCTGCAACTTCGTCGACCAAACCGAAGATAATCTCAGAGGTTGTGCTTACAACTTATGGTAAGAGGCACAGGTAATTCACTTGGCAAGAAGCTATATAGATAGATTAGTGAATAGTCCTTGGAGAATATTCGGTTTGAATTACGATACTCTGGTTAGTTTGAGAGCGAGGCTGCTGCACATTTTTGGAGAAACAGTTAGGTTGGTAAGGAAATGCAAACGGTGTTACTCCGAAGAAAGGACTCTGTCACAAACAGCAGAAATGTGGGAGTAGTAGCTGTAAAAAGTCCAGTAGATTTACTTCTGTAAAAGGCTATTGATAATCCAAGGTAATAGAGAATTTAGAATAGAGCTAGTTCTGTTTTGCATGTATTTGCTACACTGCTAAACGATTAACTGGTAGGTGTGAGAGGGAGGTGCAAGGATTTATGGGAAAGCGTTAAAGGTGTATGCACCAGAGTCACAGTCCCTGACAGAAGAACTCTTTCTTTAGAAGACACGGAGCAAAAGTGTCTTCCGTATAATTGTAATACAAGAATGAGGAGCAAAAGCGGCTTCTGTATAATTGTAATACAAGAATGAGGAGCAAAAGCGGCTTCTGTATAATTGTAATACAAGAATGAGGAGCAAAAGCGGCTTCTGTATAATTGTAATACAAGAATGAGGAGCAAAAGTGGCTTCTGTATAATTGTAATACAAGAATGAGGAGCAAAAGCGGCTTCTGTATAATTGTAATACAAGAATGAGGAGCAAAAGCAGCTTACGTATAATTGTAATACAAGAATGAGGAACTGAATTAGAGCATGCCCACACTTACAAAAAAAGCCACAATCTGCTCTGCACAGAAAGTGCAACATTCATTCTGACTTGGAAGTAAGAATGGACTTCTTTGCCTCCAAATTGTCTTAGACCAGGATTAGCTGTGCCCCAATGAAGTCTTAAGGGGTTCCTGCAGCTTGGGTGGAAGTGGAGGATAACATCCAACCATTTGTCCCTTGCCCTTACATTTTTATCCTGTGGCAAAAGATACCCTTACTACCAGTAGCAGCAATATGATATCCAGGCCAGGCCCAAACATGATCTTACCTCAAAAGTGCAGAGATACAAGTTCTTAGAGACAATATCAGCAGTCCAAGACTTTATTTATAAGGCACGTGTACCTAAAACAGCCATTGCAGAACTTTTATCATAAACTAATTTACCAAATCACAAATAAAGCTATTAGCATCCTTATTCAGCTTAACTCAATTCTGGATCTGTTCCAAGTCTCTTTCTCTAGATGTAATCTTCGAGAGCTTATCACATCACAAACAGACATGGTGCCCTCACATAAGCTATGCTGATAGCAGGGCAAAATAAATAGCCATAATATAAGGACAGGACAGCATCAAATTCATAAGTGTGCAAATTTAGACTGTTATATTGGGGTATCATTCATCTGCACATCAACAGCGACATTTGAAGCTACAAACAGTCCTTAATCATGGCAGCATGGTTAAGGGCTGTTTGTAGCCTGAAACATTGTTGTTGATGTGGAGATGATACCCCAATAAAAGAGAATGTTTGCTTTTTATACAGTGGTGCAGTACAGTTTTTTTTTTTTTTATTTTATTTTATACAAAATAAATAGCCCGCCAGCTGAGAGGAGCATCAATTAAAAAAACCTCTCAAGTTTTCTATCTAATAGGGTTTTGAAGGAAGTACTATTCTCTAACGGCTAGATTTAGAGTTTTGTCAGTAACGACCCGCGTATCTAACGCTGGCTTTTTTCTGGCCGCACCTTTAAAATAACTCTGGTATTGAGAGTCCACAGAATGGCTGCGTTAGGCTCCAAAAAAGGAGCGTAGAGCATATTTAACGCAACTTCAACTCTCGATACCAGAGTTGCTTACGGACGCGGCCAGCCTCAAAAACGTGCTCGTGCACGATTCCCCCATAGGAAACAATGGGGCTGTTTGAGCTGAAAAAAAACCTAACACCTGCAAAAAAGCCGCGTTCAGCTCCTAACGCAGCCCCATTGTTTGCTATGGGGAAACACTTCCTACGTCTGCACCTAACACCCTAACATGTACCCCGAGTCTAAACACCCCTAACCTTACACTTATTAACCCCTATTCTGCTGCCCCCGCTATCGCTGACACCTGCATATTATTTTTAACCCCTAATCTGCCGCTCCGTAAACCGCCGCTACTTACATTATCCCTATGTACCCCTAATCTGCTGCCCCTAACACCGCCAACCCCTATATTATATTTATTAACCCCTAATCTGCCCCCCACAACGTCGCCTCCACCTGCCTACACTTATTAACCCCTAATCTTCCGCCCGGACCGCACCGATATTATAATAAAGTTATTAACCCCTAATCCGCCTCACTAACCCTATAATAAATAGTATTAACCCCTAATCTGCCCTCCCTAACATCGCTGACACCTAACTTCAATTATTAACCCCTAATCTGCCGACTGGAGCTCACCGCTATTCTAATAAATGTATTAACCCCTAAAGCTAAGTCTAACCCTAACACTAACACCCCCCTAAATTAAATATAATTTTAATCTAACGAAATTAATTAACTCTTATTAAATAAATTATTCCTATTTAAAGCTAAATACTTACCTGTAAAATAAATCCTAATATAGCTACAATATAAATTATAATGATATTATAGCTATTTTAGGATTAATATTTATTTTACAGGTAACTTTGTATTTATTTTAACCAGGTACAATAGCTATTAAATAGTTAAGAACTATTTAATAGCTAAAATAGTTAAAATAATTACAAATTTACCTGTAAAATAAATCCTAACCTAGGTTACAATTAAACCTAACACTACACTATCAATAAATAAATTAAATAAAATACCTATAATTATCTACAATTAAACCTAACACTACACTATCAATAAATAAATTAAATACAATTCCTACAAATAAATACAATGAAATAAACTAACTAAAGTACAAAAAATAAAAAAGAACTAAGTTACAAAAAATAAAAAAATATTTACAAACATTAGAAATATATTACAACAATTTTAAACTAATTACACCTACTCTAAGCCCCCTAATACAATAACAAAGCCCCCCAAAATAAAAAAAATGCCCTACCCTATTCTAAATTACTAAAGTTCAAAGCTATTTTACCTTACCAGCCCTGAACAGGGCCCTTTGCGGGGCATGCCCCAAGAAGTTCAGCTCTTTTGCCTGTAAAAAAAAACATACAATACCCCCCCCCCAACATTACAACCCACCACCCACATACCCCTAATCTAACCCAAACCCCCCTTAAATAAACCTAACACTAAGCCCCTGAAGATCTCCCTACCTTGAGTCGTCTTCACCCAGCCGAGCCAAATTCTTCATCCAAGCGGAGCAAGAAGAGGTCCTCCATCCGGTAGAAGTCTTCCATCCGATTGAAGTCTTCATCCAAGCGGAATCTTCTATCGTCATCCATCCGGAGCGGAGCGGCAGCATCCTGAAGACCTCCGACGCGGAACATCCATCCTGGCCGACGACTGAACGACAAATGGCGGTTCCTTTAAATGACGTCATCCAAGATGGCGTCCCTCGAATTCCGATTGGCTGATAGCATTCTATCAGCCAATCGGAATTAAGGTAGGAATATTCTGATTGGCCAATTGGCTAATCCAATCAGCCAATCAGATTGAGCTTGCATTCTATTGGCTGATCGGAACAGCCAATAGAATGCAAGCTCAATCTGATTGGCTGATTGGATCAGCCAATCGGATTGAACTTGATTCTGATTGGCTGATTCCATCAGCCAATCAGAATATTCCTACCTTAATTCCGATTGGCTGATAGACTCCTATCAGCCAATCGGAATTCGAGGGACGCCATCTTGGATGACGTCATTTAAAGGAACCGTCATTCGTCGTTCAGTCGTCGGCCAGGATGGATGTTCCGCGTCGGAGGTCTTCAGGATGCTGCCGCTCCGCTCCGGATGGATGACGATAGAAGATTCCGCTTGGATGAAGACTTCAATCGGATGGAAGACCTCTTCTGCCCCGCTTGGATGAAGACTTCTACCGGATGGAGGACCTCTTCTTGCTCCGCTTGGATGAAGAATTTGGCTCGGCTGGGTGAAGACGACTCAAGGTAGGGAGATCTTCAGGGGCTTAGTGTTAGGTTTATTTAAGGGGGGTTTGGGTTAGATTAGGGGTATGTGGGTGGTGGGTTGTAATGTTGGGGGGGGGGTATTGTATGTTTTTTTTTACAGGCAAAAGAGCTGAACTTCTTGGGGCATGCCCCGCAAAGGGCCCTGTTCAGGGCTGGTAAGGTAAAATAGCTTTGAACTTTAGTAATTTAGAATAGGGTAGGGCATTTTTTTATTTTGGGGGGCTTTGTTATTTTATTAGGGGGCTTAGAGTAGGTGTAATTAGTTTAAAATTGTTGTAATATATTTCTAATGTTTGTAAATATTTTTTTATTTTTTGTAACTTAGTTCTTTTTTATTTTTTGTACTTTAGTTAGTTTATTTCATTGAATTTATTTGTAGGAATTGTATTTAATTTATTTATTGATAGTGTAGTGTTAGGTTTAATTGTAACTTAGTTTAGGATTTATTTTACAGGTAAATTTGTAATTATTTTAACTATTTTAGCTATTAAATAGTTCTTAACTATTTAATAGCTATTGTATCTGGTTAAAATAAATACAAAGTTACCTGTAAAATAAATATTAATCCTAAAATAGCTATAATATCATTATAATTTATATTGTAGCTATATTAGGATTTATTTTACAGGTAAGTATTTAGCTTTAAATAGGAGTAATTTATTTAAGAAGAGTTAATTAATTTCGTTAGATTTAAATTATATTTAACATAGGGGGGTGTTAGTGTTAGGGTTAGACTTAGCTTTAGGGGTTAATACATTTATTAGAATAGTGGTGAGCTCCAGTCGGCAGATTAGGGGTTAATAATTGAAGTTAGGTGTCGGCGATGTTAGGGAGGGCAGATTAGGGGTTAATACTATTTATTATAGGGTTAGTGAGGCGGATTAGGGGTTAATAACTTTATTATAGTATCGGTGCGGTCCGCTCGGCAGATTAGGGGTTAATAAGTGTAGGCAGGTGGAGGCGACATTGAGGGGGGCAGATTAGGGGTTAATAAATATAATATAGGGGTCGGCGGTGTTAGGGGCAGCAGATTAGGGGTACATAGCTATAATGAAGGTGGTGGCTCTTTGTGGTCGGCAGATTAGGGGTTAATTATTGTAGGTAGCTGGCTGCAACGTTGTGGGGGGCAGGTTAGGGGTTAATAAATATAATATAGGGGTCGGCGGTGTTAGGGGCAGCAGATTAGGGGTACATAAGTATAACGTAGGTGGAGGTCGGCAGATTAGGGGTTAAAAAAATGTAATCGAGTGTCGGCGATGTGGGGGGACCTCGGTTTAGGGGTACATAGGTAGTTTATGGGTGTTAGTGTACTTTAGAGTACAGTAGTTAAGAGCTTTATGAAGCGGCGTTAGCCCAGAAAGCTCTTAACTACTGACTTTTTTCTGCGGCTGGAGTTTTGTCGTTAGATTTCTAACGCTCACTTCAGACACGACTCTAAATACCGGAGTTAGAAAAATCCCATTGAAAAGATAGGATACGCAATTGACGTAAGGGGATCTGCGGTATGGAAAAGTCGCGGCTGAAAAGTGAGCGTTAGACCCTTTTTTGAATGACTCCAAATACTGGCGGTAGCCTAAAACCAGCGTTAGGAGCCTCTAACCCTGGTTTTCACGGCTACAGCCAAACTCCAAATCTAGGCCTAAGGGAGTAGTGCTGTGTCTGGCTAACATGGAGAAAGCTGAGACTCCGCAATGGAATTCTTAGCAGAGGAACAGTATGAAACAATCCCCCTTTCTATGTTTAGGGGAACTAGACAAGTCTCCAACAGTGGATACAAATCCATGATTTTTTTAAATTTTTTGTATTTAAATTGGATTTGTTTTATTTATATAAAATTGTTTTAAACAAAATGCTTTTTGAGGAAAAATCTAAAGATAATTTTTTTTTACGATGTAATCTAAAGTTATTTATCCTGAAATATAGATTAGTTTTTTATTTTATAGCAAGATGCTGTGTATTCATGGCTGTCATTTTTTTGGTAAATTAATTTGCAGGCTCTCCCAGAGGTTTCAGACAGATTATGTTGGGCAATGTTTTTTTCTTGAAGATATTTTACATATTATTGGTG
The DNA here is from genome assembly GCF_027579735.1 of Bombina bombina. Taxonomy (NCBI): domain Eukaryota; kingdom Metazoa; phylum Chordata; class Amphibia; order Anura; family Bombinatoridae; genus Bombina; species Bombina bombina. The sequence continues at coordinate 1,123,363,033 of NC_069504.1, forward strand.
TTGCAGTTCTCAAATCTGTGAATTTGTGTTTGCAGAAAATACCTGCCCCTTCTTCACAGCAAAAATGGTATAAAATAAACATTCAGAGTTAAGAAATAGACCTTAAGGGACATAATAACTTTTGGGTTTCCGATAGAGCATACAATTTTCAGATTTACTTCTATTATCAAATTTGCTTTATTCTCTTGGTATTCTTTGCTCAAGGAGAGCAATGCTGTACTGGGGCCTAACTGAACACATTAGGTGAGACAGTGAAAAGCGGCTAGCTCACAGTAGTGCATTGCTTCATGCTTTTCAACAATGGATACCAAGAGAACAAATTAGATAAGAGAAGTAAATTGGAAAATTGCATGTTCTTTCTGAATCATGAAAGTTTAATTTTTACTTTACTGTCCGTTTAATGCCGTTGCCCCCCTGCAAATCTATGTACACCATACTAATTTTCAAAAAGCTCTAAGAATCAGGGGTTATACCTACTAAAAAAATGTGTGAACTTACCAAAACTTCCACCCCCCTTACAATTAAAAATGCATGGGACAAGCATAGGGCTATCCTACGAACTAGATAAGTTTATACTGTTAGGTAAGGTGGGGCAGACTTGCTGGGCCTATGGCTCTTATCTGCCGTCAATATCTATGTTTCTATCTATGTTTCTATGTAATATTGTTTTATACCCACAAACACACTGTATGCATATAATCTATACACTGTGGTTAATGAAAGCATATTAAAACCAATGAAGGGTTGAATGGTTGTCATTGGGCTTGAGACTCCTCCTCTGTCACAGAGTCCCACCCACTTAAGGTGCAACAGTCCTATTTCTGCTGACAGGCTTGCCTTTAGTGTATTGTATGAAGTGTTACTGCCCATTGCTAGAGAAATTCACTATCTAAAAAGACTGTGCTCCAGCTCCTCCCACCAACACTGTTTACTGTAGAGTTTCTGTTTTCTTTCCAGGGGGGACTTAGTTCCACCTGCAAATATAGTACAGGTACTTTGTTCCCATGCGTTCCCACTGGACTTGACCCCTGCTGACAGTACAGCAGCTTGTTGATAGCAGCATATACAGGGATATAACAGTTACTACTGACAGTACAGTAGCTTGTGAATAACAGCATATACAGGGATATAAGTTACTACTGATAGTACAGCAGCTTGTTAATAACAGTGTATAAAGGGATATAACAGTTACTACTGACAGTACAGCAGCATGTTAATAACAGCATATACAGGGATATAAGTTACTACTGATAGTACAGCAGCTTGTTAATAACAGTGTATAAAGGGATATAACAGTTACTACTGACAGTACAGCAGCTTGTTAATAACAGCGTATAAAGAGATATAACAGTTAGTGCTGACAGTACAGCAGCTTGTTAATAACAGCGTATAAAGGGATATAACAGTTACTACTGATAGTACAGCAGCTTGTTAATAACAGTGTATAAAGGGATATAACAGTTACTACTGACAGTACAGCAGCTTGTTAATAACAGCGTATAAAGGGATATAACAGTTAGTGCTGACAGTACAGCAGCTTGTTAATAACAGCGTATAAAGGGATATAACAGTTAGTACTGACAGTACTGCAGCTTGTTAATAACAGCGTATAAAGGGATATAACAGTTAGTACTGACAGTACAGCAGCTTGTTAATAACAGCATATACAGGGATATAAGTTAGTACTGACAGTACAGCAGCTTGTTAATAACAGCGTATAAAGGGATATAACAGTTACTACTGATAGTACAGCAGCTTGTTAATAACAGCGTATAAAAGGATATAACAGTTACTACTGACAGTACAGCAGCTTGTTAATAACAGCGTATAAAGGGATATAACAGTTAATACTGACAGTACAGCAGCTTGTTAATAACAGCGTATAAAGGGATATAACAGTTACTACTGACAGTACAGCAGCTTGTTAATAACAGCGTATAAAGGGATATAACAGTTACTACTGACAGTACAGCAGCTTGTTAATAACAGCGTATAAAGGGAAATAACAGTTAGTACTGACAGTACAGCAGCTTGTTAATAACAGCGTATAAAGGGATATAACAGTTACTACTGACAGTACAGCAGCTAGTTAATAACAGCGTATACAGGGATATAACAGTTACTACTGATAGTACAGCAGCTTGTTAATAATAGAGTATAAAGGGATATAACAGTTACTACTGACAGTACAGCAGCTTGTTAATAACAGTGTATAAAGGGATATAACAGTTAGTACTGACAGTACTGCAGCTTGTTAATAACAGTGTATAAAGGGCTATAAAAGTTAGTGCTGACAGTACAGCAGCTTGTTAATAACAGTGTATAAAGGGATATAACAGTTAGTACTGACAGTACAGCAGCTTGTTAATAACAGTGTATAAAGGGATATAACAGTTACTACTGACAGTACTGCAGCTTGTTAATAACAGTGTATAAAGGGCTATAACAGTTAGTGCTGACAGTACAGCAGCTTGTAAATAACAGTGTATAAAGGGATATAACAGTTAGTACTGACAGTACAGCAGCTTGTTAATAACAGCGTATAAAGGGATATAACAGTTACTACTGACAGTACTGCAGCTTGTTAATAACAGTGTATAAAGGAATATAACAGTTAGTGCTGACAGTACAGCAGCTTGCTAATAACAGTGTATAATGGGATATAACAGTTAGTACTGACAGTACAGCAGCTTGTTAATAACAGTGTATAAAGGGATATAACAGTTAGTACTGACAGTACAGCAGCTTGTTAATAACCGTGTATAATGGGATATAACAATTACTACTGACAGAACAGCAACTTGTTAATAACAGTGTATAAAGGGATATAACAGTTACTACTGACAGTACAGCAGCTTGTTAATAACAGTGTATAAAGGGATATAACAGTTAGTACTGACAGTACAGCAGCTTGTTAATAACAGTATATAAAGATATATAACAGTTACTACTGACAGTACTGCAGCTTGTTAATTACAGTGTATAAAGGGATATAACAGTTACTACTGACAGTACAGCAGCTTGTTAATAACAGCGTATAAAGAGATATAACAGTTAGTACTGATAGTACAGCAGCTTGTTAATTACAACGTATAAAGGGCTATAACAGTTACTACTGACAGTACAGTAGCTTGTGAATAACAGTGTATAAATGGATATAACAGTTACTACTGACAGTACAGAAGCTTGTTAATAACAGTGTATAAAGGGATATAACAGTTAGTGCTGATAGTATAGCAGCTTGTTAATAACAGTGTATAAAGGGATATAACAGTTACTACTGATAGTACTGCAGCTTGTTAATAACAGCGTATAAAGGGATATGACAGTTAGTACTGACATCACAGCAGCTTGTTAATAACAGTATATAATGGGATATAACAATTGCTGCTGACAGTACAGCAGCTTGTGAATAACAGCGTATAAAGGAATATAACAGTTACTACTGACAGTACTGCAGCTTGTTAATAACAGTGTATAAAGGGATATAACAGATACTACTGACAGTACAGCAGCTTGTTAATAACAGCGTATAAAGAGATATAACAGTTACTACTGATAGTACAGCAGCTTGTTAATTACAACGTATAAAGGGATATAACAGTTACTACTGACAGTACAGCAGCTTGTAAATAACAGTGTATAAAGGGATATAACAGTTACTACTGACAGTACAGAAGCTTGTGAATAACAGTGTATAAAGGGATATAACAGTTACTACTGACAGTACAGAAGCTTCTTAATAACAGTGTATAAAGGGATATAACAATTAGTGCTGATAGTACAGCAGCTTGTTAATAACAGTGTATAAAGGGATATAACAGTTACTACTGACAGTACTGCAGCTTGTTAATAACAGCGTATAAAGGGATATGACAGTTAGTACTGACATTACAGCAGCTTGTTAATAACAGTATATAATGGGATATAACAATTGCTGCTGACAGTACAGCAGCTTGTGAATAACAGCGTATAAAGGGATATAACAGTTACTACTGACAGTACTGCAGCTTGTTAATAACAGTGTATAAAGGGATATAACAGATACTACTGACAGTACAGCAGCTTGTTAATAACAGCGTACAAAGAGATATAACAGTTACTACTGATAGTACAGCAGCTTGTTAATTACAACGTATAAAGGGATATAACAGTTACTACTGACAGTACAGCAGCTTGTAAATAACAGTGTATAAAGGGATATAACAGTTACTACTGACAGTACAGAAGCTTGTTAATAACAGTGTATAAAGGGATATAACAGTTAGTACTGACAGTACAGCAGCTTGTTAATAACAGTGTATAAAGGGATATAACAGTTACTACTGACAGTACAGCAGCTTGTTAATAACAGCGTATAAAGGGATATAACAGTTACTACGGACAGTACAGAAGCTTGTTAATAACAGCGTATAAAGGGATATAACAGTTACTACTGACAGTACAGCAGCTTGTTAATAACAGCGTATAAAGGGATATAACAGTTACTACTGACAGTACAGCAGCTAGTTAATAACAGCGTATACAGGGATATAACAGTTACTACTGATAGTACAGCAGCTTGTTAATAATAGCGTATAAAGGGATATAACAGTTACTACTGACAGTACTGCAGCTTGTTAATAACAGTGTATAAAGGGCTATAACAGTTAGTGCTGACAGTACAGCAGCTTGTTAATAACAGTGTATAAAGGGATATAACAGTTAGTACTGACAGTACAGCAGCTTGTTAATAACAGTGTATAAAGGGATATAACAGTTACTACTGAGAGTACAGCAGCTTGTTAATAACAGTGTATAAAGGGATATAACAGTTAGTACTGACAGTACAGCAGCTTGTCAATAACCGTGTATAATGGGATATAACAATTACTACTGACAGTACAGAAGCTTGTTAATAAAAGTGTATAAAGGGATATAACAGTTACTACTGACAGTACAGCAGCTTGTTAATAACAGTGTATAAAGGGATATAACAGTTAGTACTGACAGTACAGCAGCTTGTTAATAACAGTGTATAAAGGGATATAACAGTTAGTACTGACAGTACAGCAGCTTGTTAATAACAGTATATAATGGGATATAACAATTACTACTGACAGTATAGCAGCTTGTGAATAACAGCGTATAAAGGGATATAACAGTTACTACTGACAGTACTGCAGCTTGTTAATTACAGTGTATAAAGGGATATAACAATTACTACTGATAGTACAGCAGCTTGTTAATTACAACGTATAAAGGGATATAACAGTTACTACTGACAGTACAGCAGCTTGTGAATAACAGTGTATAAAGGGATATAACAGTTACTACTGACAGTACAGAAGCTTGTTAATAACAGTGTATAAAGGGATATAACAGTTAGTGCTGATAGTACAGCAACTTGTTAATAACAGTGTATAAAGGGATATAACAGTTACTACTGACAGTACTGCAGCTTGTTAATAACAGCGTATAAAGGGATATAACAGTTAGTACTGACATTACAGCAGCTTGTTAATAACAGTATATAATGGGATATAACAATTACTACTGACAGTACAGCAACTTGTGAATAACAGCGTAAAAAGGGATATAACAGTTACTACTGACAGTACTGCAGCTTGTTAATAACAGTATATAAAGGGATATAACAGTTACTACTGACAGTACAGCAGCTTGTTAATAACAGCGTATAAAGAGATATAACAGTTACTACTGATAGTACAGCAGCTTGTTAATTACAACGTATAAAGGGATATAACAGTTACTACTGACAGTACAGCAGCTTGTGAATAACAGTGTATAAAGGGATATAACAGTTAGTACTGACAGTACAGCAGCTTGTTAATAACGGTGTATAAAGGGATATAATAGTTACTACTGACAGTACAGCAGCTTCTTAATACCATTATATAAAGGGATATAAGAGTTAGTACTGATAGTACAGCAGCTTGTTAATAACAGCGTATAAAGGGATATAACAGTTAGTGCTGATAGTACAGCAGCTTGTTAATAACAGTGTATAAAGGGATATAACAGTTACTACTGACAGTACAGCAGCTTGTTAATAACAGCGTATAAAGGGATATAACAGTTACTACTGACAGTACAGCAGCTTGTTAATAACAGTGTATAAAGGGATATAACAGTTAGTACTGACAGTGCAGCAGCTTGTAAATAACAGCATATAAAGGGATATAACAGTTACTACTGACAGTACAGCAGCTTGTTAATAACAGCGTATAAAGGGATATAAGTTACTACTGATAGTACAGCAGCTTGTTAATAACAGTGTATAAAGGGATATAACAGTTACTACTGACAGTACAGCAGCTTGTGAATAACAGTGTATAAAGGGATATAACAGTTACTACTGACAGTACAGCAGCTTGTTAATAACATTGTATCAAGGGATATAACAGTTACTACTAATAGAACAGCATCTTGTTAATAACAGCGTATAAAGGGATATAACAGTTACTACTGACAGTACAGCAGCTTGTTAATAACCATGTATAAAGGGATATAACAGTTACTATTAACAGTACAGCAGCTTGTTAATAACAGCGTATAAAGGGATATAACAGTTACTACTGTCAGTACAGCAGTTTGTTAATAACAGCGTATAAAGGGATATAACAGTTACTACTGACAGTACAGCAGCTTGTTAATAACCGTGTATAAAGGGATATAACAGTTACTATTAACAGTACAGCAGCTTGTTAATAACAGCATATAAAGGGATATAACAGTTACTACTGACAGTACAGCAGCTTGTTAATAACAGCGTATAAAGGGATATAACAGTTACTACTGACAGTAAAGCAGTTTGTTGATAGCATAGTATAAAGGGATATAACAGTTAGTACTGACAGTACAGCAGCTTGTTAATAACCGCATATAAAGGGATATAACAGTTAGTACTGACAGTACAGCAGCTTGTTGATAGCAGCATATACAGGGATATAACAGTTACTATTAACAGTACAGCAGCTTGTTAATAACAGCGTATAAAGGGATATAACAGTTACTACTGACAGTACAGCAGCTTGTTAATAACAGCGTATAAAGAGATATAACAGTTACTACTGATTGTACAGCAGCTTGTTAATTACAACGTATAAAGGGATATAACAGTTACTACTGACAGTACAGCAGCTTGTGAATAACAGTGTATAAAGGGATATAACAGTTACGACTGACAGTACAGCAGCTTGTTAATAACAGTGTATAAAGGGATATAAAAGTTAGTACTGACAGTACAGCAACTTGTTAATAACAGTGTATAAAGGGATATAACAGTTACTACTGACAGTACAGCAGCTTGTTAATAACAGCATATAAAGGGATATAACAGTTAGTACTGATAGTACAGCAGCTTGTTAATAACAGCGTATAAAGGGATATAACAGTTAGTGCTGATAGTACAGCAGCTTGTTAATAACAGTGTAAAAAGGGATATAACAGTTACTACTGACAGTACAGCAGCTTGTTAATAACAGCGTATAAAGGGATATAACAGTTACTTCTGACAGTAAAGCAGCTTTTTAATAACAGTGTATAAAGGGATATAACAGTTACTATTAACAGTACAGCAGCTTGTTAATAACAGCGTATAAAGGGATATAACAGTTACTACTGATAGTACAGCAGCTTTTTAATAATAGCGTATAAAGAGATATAACAGTTACTACTGATAGTGAAGCAGCTTGTTAATAATAGCGTATAAAAGGATATAACAGTTACTACTGATAGTACAGCAGCTTGTTAATAACAGCGTATAAAGGGATATAACAGTTACTACTGACAGTACAGCAGCTTGTTAATAACAGTGTATAAAGGGATATAACAGTTACTACTGACAGTACAGCAGCTTGTTAATAACAGCGTATAAAGAGATATAACAGTTACTACTGATAGTACAGCAGCTTGTGAATAACAGCGTATAAAGAGATATAACGGTTACTACTGATAATAGAGCAGCTTGTTAATAACAGCGTATAAAGGGATATAACAGTTACTACTGACAGTACAGCAGCTTGTGAATAACAGTGTATAAAGGGATATAACAGTTACTACTGACAGTACAGCAGCTTGTTAATAACAACGTATAAATGGATATAACAGTTACTACTGATAGTACAGCAGCTTGTTAATAACATTGTATCAAGGGATATATTAGTTACTATTAATAGTACTGCAGCTTGTTAATAACAGCGTATAAAGGGATATAACAGTTACTACTGACAGTACAGCAGCTTGTTAATAACCGTGTATAAAGGGATATAACAGTTACTATTAACAGTAAAGCAGCTTGTTAATAACAGCGTATAAAGGGATATAACAGTTACTACTGATAGTACAGCAGCTTTTTAATAACAGTGTATAAAGGGATAGAACAGTTACTACTGACACTACAGCAGCTTGTTAATAACAGTGTATAAAGGGATATAACAGTTACTACTGACAGTACAGCAGCTTGTTAATAACAACGTATAAAGGGATATAACAGTTACTACTGATAGTACAGCAGCTTGTTAATAACAGTGTATCAAGGAATATAACAGTTACTACTAATAGTACAGCATCTTGTTAATAACAGCGTATAAAGGGATATAACAGTTACTACTTACAGTACAGCAGCTTGTTAATAACAGCGTATAAAGGGATATAACAGTTACTTCTGACAGTAAAGCAGCTTTTTAATAACAGTGTATAAAGGGATATAACAGTTACTATTAACAGTACAGCAGCTTGTTAATAACAGCGTATAAAGGGATATAACAGTTACTACTGAAAGTACAGCAGCTTTTTAATAATAGCGTATAAAGGGATATAACAGTTACTACTGATAGTGAAGCAGCTTGTTAATAATAGCGTATAAAAGGATATAACAGTTACTACTGATAGTACAGCAGCTTGTTAATAACAGCGTATAAAGGGATATAACAGTTACTACTGACAGTACAGCAGCTTGTTAATAACAGTGTATAAAGGGATATAACAGTTACTACTGACAGTACAGCAGCTTGTTAATAACAGCGTATAAAGAGATATAACAGTTACTACTGATAGTACAGCAGCTTGTTAATTACAACGTATAAAAGGATATAACAGTTACTACTGACAGTACAGCAGCTTGTGAATAACAGCGTATAAAGAGATATAACAGTTACTACTGATAATACAGCAGCTTGTTAATAACAGCGTATAAAGGGATATAACAGTTACTACTGACAGTACAGCAGCTTGTGAATAACAGTGTATAAAGGGATATAACAGTTACTACTGACAGTGCAGCAGCTTGTTAATAACAACGTATAAATGGATATAACAGTTACTACTGATAGTACAGCAGCTTGTTAATAACATTGTATCACGGGATATATTAGTTACTACTAATAGTACTGCAGCTTGTTAATAACAGTGTATCAAGGGATATAACAGTTACTACTGAAAGTACAGCAGCTTGTTAATAACCGTATATAAAGGGATATAACAGTTACTATTAACAGTAAAGCAGCTTGTTAATAACAACGCATAAAGGGATATAAAAGTTACTACTGATAGTACAGCAGCTTTTTAATAACAGTGTATAAAGGGATAGAACAGTTACTACTGACAGTACAGCAGCTTGTTAATAACAGTGTATAAAGGGATATAACAGTTACTACTGACAGTACAGCAGCTTGTTAATAACAACATATAAAGGGATATAACAGTTACTACTGACAGTACAGCAGCTTGTGAATAACAGTGTATAAAGGGATATAACAGTTACTACTGACAGTACAGCAGCTTGTTAATAACAGTGTATAAAGGGATATAAAAGTTAGTACTGACAGCACAGCAACTTGTTAATAACAGTGTATAAAGGGATATAACAGTTACTACTGACAGTACAGCAGCTTGTTAATAACAGCATATAAAGGGATATAACAGTTAGTACTGATAGTACAGCAGCTTGTTAATAACAGCGTATAAAGGGATATAACAGTTAGTGCTGATAGTACAGCAGCTTGTTAATAACAGTGTAAAAAGGGATATAACAGTTACTACTGACAGTACAGCAGCTTGTTAATAACAGCGTATAAAGGGATATAACAGTTACTTCTGACAGTAAAGCAGCTTTTTAATAACAGTGTATAAAGGAATATAACAGTTACTATTAACAGTACAGCAGCTTGTTAATAACAGCGTATAAAGGGATATAACAGTTACTACTGATAGTACAGCAGCTTTTTAATAATAGCGTATAAAGGGATATAACAGTTACTACTGATAGTGAAGCAGCTTGTTAATAATAGCGTATAAAAGGATATAACAGTTACAACTGATAGTACAGCAGCTTGTTAATAACAGAGTATAAAGGGATATAACAGTTGCCACCGACAGTACAGCAGCTTGTTAATAACAGTGTATAAAGGGATATAACAGTTACTACTGACAGTACAGCAGCTTGTTAATAACAGCGTATAAAGAGATATAACAGTTACTACTGATAGTACAGCAGCTTGTTAATTACAACGTATAAAAGGATATAACAGTTACTACTGACAGTACAGCAGCTTGTGAATAACAACGTATAAAGAGATATAACAGTTACTACTGATAATACAGCAGCTTGTTAATAACAGCGTATAAAGGGATATAACAGTTACTACTGACAGTACAGCAGCTTGTTAATAACAACGTATAAATGGATATAACAGTGACTACTGATAGTACAGCAGCTTGTTAATAACATTGTATCAAGGGATATATTAGTTACTACTAATAGTACAGCAGCTTGTTAATAACAGTGTATAAAGGGATATAACAGTTACTACTGACAGTACAGCAGCTTGTTAATAACAACGTATAAAGGGATATAACAGTTACTACTGACAGTACAGCAGCTTGTGAATAACAGTGTATAAAGGGATATAACAGTTACTACTGACAGTACAGCAGCTTGTTAATAACAGTGTATAAAGGGATATAAAAGTTAGTACTGACAGCACAGCAACTTGTTAATAACAGTGTATAAAGGGATATAACAGTTACTACTGACAGTACAGCAGCTTGTTAATAACAGCATATAAAGGGATATAACAGTTAGTACTGATAGTACAGCAGCTTGTTAATAACAGCGTATAAAGAGATATAACAGTTACTACTGATAGTACAGCAGCTTGTTAATTACAACGTATAAAGGGATATAACAGTTACTACTGACAGTACAGCAGCTTGTGAATAACAGTGTATAAAGGGATATAACAGTTAGTACTGACAGTACAGCAGCTTGTTAATAACGGTGTATAAAGGGATATAATAGTTACTACTGACAGTACAGCAGCTTCTTAATACCATTATATAAAGGGATATAAGAGTTAGTACTGATAGTACAGCAGCTTGTTAATAACAGCGTATAAAGGGATATAACAGTTAGTGCTGATAGTACAGCAGCTTGTTAATAACAGTGTATAAAGGGATATAACAGTTACTACTGACAGTACAGCAGCTTGTTAATAACAGCGTATAAAGGGATATAACAGTTACTACTGACAGTACAGCAGCTTGTTAATAACAGTGTATAAAGGGATATAACAGTTAGTACTGACAGTGCAGCAGCTTGTAAATAACAGCATATAAAGGGATATAACAGTTACTACTGACAGTACAGCAGCTTGTTAATAACAGCGTATAAAGGGATATAAGTTACTACTGATAGTACAGCAGCTTGTTAATAACAGTGTATAAAGGGATATAACAGTTACTACTGACAGTACAGCAGCTTGTGAATAACAGTGTATAAAGGGATATAACAGTTACTACTGACAGTACAGCAGCTTGTTAATAACATTGTATCAAGGGATATAACAGTTACTACTAATAGAACAGCATCTTGTTAATAACAGCGTATAAAGGGATATAACAGTTACTACTGACAGTACAGCAGCTTGTTAATAACCATGTATAAAGGGATATAACAGTTACTATTAACAGTACAGCAGCTTGTTAATAACAGCGTATAAAGGGATATAACAGTTACTACTGTCAGTACAGCAGTTTGTTAATAACAGCGTATAAAGGGATATAACAGTTACTACTGACAGTACAGCAGCTTGTTAATAACCGTGTATAAAGGGATATAACAGTTACTATTAACAGTACAGCAGCTTGTTAATAACAGCATATAAAGGGATATAACAGTTACTACTGACAGTACAGCAGCTTGTTAATAACAGCGTATAAAGGGATATAACAGTTACTACTGACAGTAAAGCAGTTTGTTGATAGCATAGTATAAAGGGATATAACAGTTAGTACTGACAGTACAGCAGCTTGTTAATAACCGCATATAAAGGGATATAACAGTTAGTACTGACAGTACAGCAGCTTGTTGATAGCAGCATATACAGGGATATAACAGTTACTATTAACAGTAAAGCAGCTTGTTAATAACAGCGTATAAAGGGATATAACAGTTACTACTGAAAGTACAGCAGCTTTTTAATAATAGCGTATAAAGGGATATGACAGTTACTACTGATAGTGAAGCAGCTTGTTAATAATAGCGTATAAAAGGATATAACAGTTACTACTGATAGTACAGCAGCTTGTTAATAACAGCGTATAAAGGGATATAACAGTTACTACTGACAGTACAGCAGCTTGTTAATAACAGTGTATAAAGGGATATAACAGTTACTACTGACAGTACAGCAGCTTGTTAATAGCAACGTCTAAAGGGATATAACAGTTACTACTGATAATACAGCAGCTTGTTAATAACAGTGTATCAAGGGATATAACAGTTACTACTGACAGTACAGCAGCTTGTTAATAGCAACGTCTAAAGGGATATAACAGTTACTACTGATAATACAGCAGCTTGTTAATAACAGTGTATCAAGGGATATAACAGTTACTACTAATAGTACAGCATCTTGTTAATAACAGCGTATAAAGGGATATAACAGTTACTACTGACAGTACAGCAGCTTGTTAATAACCGTGTATAAAGGGATATAACAGTTACTATTAACAGTACAGCAGCTTGTTAATAACAGCGTATAAAGGGATATAACAGTTACTACTGATAGTACAGCAGCTTGTTAATAACAGCGTATAAAGGGATATAACAGTTACTACTGACAGTACAGCAGCTTGTGAATAGCAGTGTATAAAGGGATATAACAGTTACTACTGACAGTACAGCAGCTTGTTAATAACAACGTATAAAGGGATATAACAGTTACTACTGATAGTACAGCAGCTTGTTAATAACATTGTATCAAGGGATATAACAGTTACTACTAATAGTACAGCATCTTGTTAATAACAGCGTATAAAGGGATATAACAGTTACTACTGACAGTACAGCCACTTGTTAATAACCGTGTATAAAGGGATATAACAGTTACTATTAACAGTACAGCAGCTTGTTAATAACAGCGTATAAAGGGATATAACAGTTACTACTGACAGTACAGCAGCTTGTTGATAGCAGCATATGCAGGGTTATAACAGTTACTATTAACAGTACAGCAACTTGTTAATAACAGCGTATAAAGGGATAAAACAGTTACTACTGACAGTACAGCAGCTTGTTAATAATAGCGTATAAAGGGATATAACAGTTACTACTGACAGTGCAGCAGCTTGTTAATAATAGCGTATAAAGGGATATAACTGTTACTACTGATAGTACAGCAGCTTGTTAATAACAGCGTATAAAGGGATATAACTGTTAGTACTGATAGTACAGCAGCTTGTTAATAACAGCATATACAGGGATATAAGTTACTATTGATAGTACAGCAGCTTGTTAATAACAGTGTATAAAGGGATATAACAGTTAGTACTGACAGTGCAGCAGCTTGTTAATAACAGTGTATAAAGGAATATAACAGTTAGTACTGACAGTGCAGCAGCTTGTTAATAATAGCGTATAAAGGGATATAACAGTTACTACTGATAGTACAGCAGCTTGTTAATAACAGCGTATAAAGGGATATAACAGTTAGTACTGATAGTACAGCAGCTTGTTAATAACAGCATATACAGGGATATAAGACACTTACTACTGATAGTACAGCAGCTTGTTAATAACAGTGTATAAAGGGATATAACAGTTACTACTGACAGTACAGCAGCTTGTTAATAACAGCGTATAAAGGGATATAACAGTTACTACTGACAGTACAGCAGCTTGTTAATAACAGCGTATAAAGGGATCTGACAGTTACTACTGATATTACAGCAGCTTGTTAATAACAGTATATAACGGGATATAACAATTACTACTGACAGTATAGCAGCTTGTGAATAACAGCGTATAAAGGGATTTAACAGTTACTACTGACAGTACAGAAGCTTGTTAATAACAGCGTATAAAGGGATATAACAGTTACTACTGACAGTACAGCAGCTTGTGAATAACAGCGTATATATAAATGGATATAACAGTTACTACTGACAGTACACTGACAGTACACCAGCTTGTTAATAACAGCGTATAAAGGGATATAACAGTTACTACTGACAGTACAGCAGCTTGTTGATAGCATAGTATAAAATGATATAACAGTTACTACTGACAGTACAGCAGCTTGTTGATAGCATAGTATAAAGGGATATAACAGTTACTACTGACAGTACAGCAGCTTGTTAAAGGGACATGCCACCCACATTTTTTCTTTTATGATTTAGAAAGAGAATGCAATTTTAAACATCTTTCTAATTTACTTATATTATGTAATTTGTTTTATTCTCTTGATATTCTTTGATGAAAAGCATATCTAGATATGCTCACTAGCTGCTGATTGGTTGTTGCACATAGAAGCATCATGTGATTGGCTCACCATGTGCATTGCTTTTTTTTTCAAATAAGGATATTTAAAAAAAATGGAGCAAAATAAATTATGGATGTAAATTGTAATGTTTAAATTTCTATTCTCTATCTGAATCATGAAAGAAAGATTTTGGGTTTAGTGGCCCTTTAATAAAAGTGTATAAAGGGATATAACAGTTACTACTGACAGTACAGCAGCTTGTTAATAACAGTGTATAAAGGGATATAACAGTTACTACTGACAGTACAGCAGCTTGTTAATAACAGCGTATAAAGGGATATAGCAGTTACTACTGACAGTACAGCAGTTTGTTAATAACAGCGTATAAAGAGATATAACAGTTACTACTGACAGTACAGCAACTTGTTAATAACAGCGTATAAAGGGATATAACAGTTACTACTGATATTACAGCAGCTTGTTAATAACAGCGTATAAAGGGATATAACAGTTACTACTGACAGTACAGCAGCTTGTTAATAACAGTGTATAAAGGGATATAACAGTTAGTACTGACAGTACAGTGGCTTGTTAATAACAGCATATAAAGGGATATAACAGTTACTACTGACAGTACAGCAGCTTGTTAATAACAGTGTATAAATGTATATAACAGTTAGTACTGACAGTACAGCAGCTTGTTAATAACAGCGTATAAAGGGATATAACAGTTACTACTGACAGTACAGCAGCTTGTTAATAACAGCGTATAAAGGGATATAACAGTTACTACTGATAGTACAGCAACTTGTTAATAACAGCGTATAAAAGGATATAACAGTTACTACTGACAGTCCAGCAGCTTGTTAATAACAGCGTATAAAGGGATATAACAGTTAATACTGACAGTACAGCAGCTTGTTAATAACAGTGTATAAAGGGATATAACAGTTACTACTGACAGTACAGCAACTTGTTAATAACAGCGTATAAAGGGATATAACAGTTACTACTGACAGTACAGCAGTTTGTTAATAACAGCGTATAAAGGGATATAACAGTTAATACTGACAGTACAGCAGCTTGTTAATAACAGCGTATAAAGGGATATAACAGTTACTAGTGACAGTACAGCAGCTTGTTAATAACAGTGTATAAAGGGCTATAACAGTTACTACTGACAGTACAGCAGCTTGTTAATAACAGTGTATAAAGGGATATAACAGTTACTACTGACAGTACAGCAGCTTGTTAATAACAGCGTATAAAGGGATATAACAGTTACTACTGACAGTACAGCAGCTTGTTAATAACAACGTCTAAAGGGATATAACAGTTACTACTGATAATACAGCAGCTTGTTAATAACAGTGTATCAAGGGATATAACAGTTACTACTAATAGTACAGCATCTTGTTAATAACAGCGTATAAAGGGATATAACAGTTACTACTGACAGTACAGCAGCTTGTTAATAACCGTGTATAAAGGGATATAACAGTTACTATTAACAGTACAGCAGCTTGTTAATAACAGCGTATAAAGGGATATAACAGTTACTACTGATAGTACAGCAGCTTGTTAATAACAGCGTATAAAGGGATATAACAGTTACTACTGACAGTACAGCAGCTTGTGAATAGCAGTGTATAAAGGGATATAACAGTTACTACTGACAGTACAGCAGCTTGTTAATAACAACGTATAAAGGGATATAACAGTTACTACTGATAGTACAGCAGCTTGTTAATAACATTGTATCAAGGGATATAACAGTTACTACTAATAGTACAGCATCTTGTTAATAACAGCGTATAAAGGGATATAACAGTTACTACTGACAGTACAGCCACTTGTTAATAACCGTGTATAAAGGGATATAACAGTTACTATTAACAGTACAGCAGCTTGTTAATAACAGCGTATAAAGGGATATAACAGTTACTACTGACAGTACAGCAGCTTGTTAATAACAGTGTATAAATGTATATAACAGTTAGTACTGACAGTACAGCAGCTTGTTAATAACAGCGTATAAAGGGATATAACAGTTACTACTGACAGTACAGCAGCTTGTTAATAACAGCGTATAAAGGGATATAACAGTTACTACTGATAGTACAGCAACTTGTTAATAACAGCGTATAAAAGGATATAACAGTTACTACTGACAGTACAGCAGCTTGTTAATAACAGCGTATAAAGGGATATAACAGTTAATACTGACAGTACAGCAGCTTGTTAATAACAGTGTATAAAGGGATATAACAGTTACTACTGACAGTACAGCAACTTGTTAATAACAGCGTATAAAGGGATATAACAGTTACTACTGACAGTACAGCAGCTTGTTAATAACAGCGTATAAAGGGATATAACAGTTAATACTGACAGTACAGCAGCTTGTTAATAACAGCGTATAAAGGGATATAACAGTTACTAGTGACAGTACAGCAGCTTGTTAATAACAGTGTATAAAGGGCTATAACAGTTACTACTGACAGTACAGCAGCTTGTTAATAACAGTGTATAAAGGGATATAACAGTTACTACTGACAGTACAGCAGCTTGTTAATAACAGCGTATAAAGGGATATAACAGTTACTACTGACAGTACAGCAGCTTGTTAATAACAACGTCTAAAGGGATATAACAGTTACTACTGATAATACAGCAGCTTGTTAATAACAGTGTATCAAGGGATATAACAGTTACTACTAATAGTACAGCATCTTGTTAATAACAGCGTATAAAGGGATATAACAGTTACTACTGACAGTACAGCAGCTTGTTAATAACCGTGTATAAAGGGATATAACAGTTACTATTAACAGTACAGCAGCTTGTTAATAACAGCGTATAAAGGGATATAACAGTTACTACTGATAGTACAGCAGCTTGTTAATAACAGCGTATAAAGGGATATAACAGTTACTACTGACAGTACAGCAGCTTGTGAATAGCAGTGTATAAAGGGATATAACAGTTACTACTGACAGTACAGCAGCTTGTTAATAACAACGTATAAAGGGATATAACAGTTACTACTGATAGTACAGCAGCTTGTTAATAACATTGTATCAAGGGATATAACAGTTACTACTAATAGTACAGCATCTTGTTAATAACAGCGTATAAAGGGATATAACAGTTACTACTGACAGTACAGCCACTTGTTAATAACCGTGTATAAAGGGATATAACAGTTACTATTAACAGTACAGCAGCTTGTTAATAACAGCGTATAAAGGGATATAACAGTTACTACTGACAGTACAGCAGCTTGTTAATAACAGCGTATAAAGGGATATAACAGTTACTACTGACAGTACAGCAACTTGTTAATAACAGCGTATAAAAGGATATAACAGTTACTACTGACAGTACAGCAGCTTGTTAATAACAGCGTATAAAGGGATATAACAGTTAATACCGACAGTACAGCAGCTTGTTAATAACAGTGTATAAAGGGATATAACAGTTACTACTGACAGTACAGCAACTTGTTAATAACAGCGTATAAAGGGATATAACAGTTACTACTGACAGTACAGCAGCTTGTTAATAACAGCGTATAAAGGGATATAACAGTTAATACTGACAGTACAGCAGCTTGTTAATAACAGCGTATAAAGGGATATAACAGTTACTAGTGACAGTACAGCAG
This sequence comes from Bombina bombina, assembly GCF_027579735.1. NCBI lineage: Eukaryota > Metazoa > Chordata > Amphibia > Anura > Bombinatoridae > Bombina > Bombina bombina. Next base: position 1,123,381,465 of record NC_069504.1, read on the forward strand.
CTTGTTAATAACAGTGTATAAAGGGCTATAACAGTTACTACTGACAGTACAGCAGCTTGTTAATAACAGTGTATAAAGGGATATAACAGTTACTACTGACAGTACAGCAGCTTGTTAATAACAGTGTATAAAGGGATATAACAGTTACTACTAATAGTACAGCATCTTGTTAATAACAGCGTATAAAGGGATATAACAGTTACTACTGACAGTACAGCCACTTGTTAATAACCGTGTATAAAGGGATATAACAGTTACTATTAACAGTACAGCAGCTTGTTAATAACAGCGTATAAAGGGATATAACAGTTACTACTGACAGTACAGCAGCTTGTTGATAGCAGCATATGCAGGGTTATAACAGTTACTATTAACAGTACAGCAGCTTGTTAATAACAGCGTATAAAGGGATAAAACAGTTACTACTGACAGTACAGCAGCTTGTTAATAATAGCGTATAAAGGGATATAACAGTTACTACTGACAGTGCAGCAGCTTGTTAATAATAGCGTATAAAGGGATATAACTGTTACTACTGATAGTACAGCAGCTTGTTAATAACAGCGTATAAAGGGATATAACAGTTAGTACTGATAGTACAGCAGCTTGTTAATAACAGCATATACAGGGATATAAGTTACTACTGATAGTACAGCAGCTTGTTAATAACAGTGTATAAAGGGATATAACAGTTAGTACTGACAGTGCAGCAGCTTGTTAATAACAGTGTATAAAGGGCTATAACAGTTACTACTGACAGTACAGCAGCTTGTTAATAACAGTGTATAAAGGGATATAACAGTTACTACTGACAGTACAGCAGCTTGTTAATAACAGCGTATAAAGGGATATAACAGTTACTACTGACAGTACAGCAGCTTGTTAATAACAACGTCTAAAGGGATATAACAGTTACTACTGATAATACAGCAGCTTGTTAATAACAGTGTATCAAGGGATATAACAGTTACTACTAATAGTACAGCATCTTGTTAATAACAGCGTATAAAGGGATATAACAGTTACTACTCACAGTACAGCAGCTTGTTAATAACCGTGTATAAAGGGATATAACAGTTACTATTAACAGTACAGCAGCTTGTTAATAAAAGCGTATAATGGGATATAACAGTTACTACTGATAGTACAGCAGCTTGTTAATAACAGCGTATAAAGGGATATAACAGTTACTACTGACAGTACAGCAGCTTGTTAATAACAACGTATAAAGGGATATAACAGTTACTACTGATAGTACAGCAGCTTGTTAATAACATTGTATCAAGGGATATAACAGTTACTACTAATAGTACAGCATCTTGTTAATAACAGCGTATAAAGGGATATAACAGTTACTACTGACAGTACAGCCACTTGTTAATAACCGTGTATAAAGGGATATAACAGTTACTATTAACAGTACAGCAGCTTGTTAATAACAGCGTATAAAGGGATATAACAGTTACTACTGACAGTACAGCAGCTTGTTGATAGCAGCATATGCAGGGTTATAACAGTTACTATTAACAGTACAGCAGCTTGTTAATAACAGCGTATAAAGGGATAAAACAGTTACTACTGACAGTACAGCAGCTTGTTAATAATAGCGTATAAAGGGATATAACAGTTACTACTGACAGTGCAGCAGCTTGTTAATAATAGCGTATAAAGGGATATAACTGTTACTACTGATAGTACAGCAGCTTGTTAATAACAGCGTATAAAGGGATATAACTGTTAGTACTGATAGTACAGCAGCTTGTTAATAACAGCATATACAGGGATATAAGTTACTATTGATAGTACAGCAGCTTGTTAATAACAGTGTATAAAGGGATATAACAGTTAGTACTGACAGTGCAGCAGCTTGTTAATAACAGTGTATAAAGGAATATAACAGGTACTACTGACAGTACAGCAGCTTGTTAATAACAGCGTATAAAGGGATATAACAGTTAGTACTGACAGTGCAGCAGCTTGTTAATAATAGCATATAAAGGGATATAACAGTTACTACTGATAGTACAGCAGCTTGTTAATAACAGCGTATAAAGGGATATAACAGTTAGTACTGATAGTACAGCAGCTTGTTAATAACAGCATATACAGGGATATAAGACACTTACTACTGATAGTACAGCAGCTTGTTAATAACAGTGTATAAAGGGATATAACAGTTACTACTGACAGTACAGCAGCTTGTTAATAACAGCGTATAAAGGGATATAACAGTTACTACTGACAGTACAGCAGCTTGTTAATAACAGCGTATAAAGGGATCTGACAGTTACTACTGATATTACAGCAGCTTGTTAATAACAGTATATAACGGGATATAACAATTACTACTGACAGTATAGCAGCTTGTGAATAACAGCGTATAAAGGGATTTAACAGTTACTACTGACAGTACAGAAGCTTGTTAATAACAGCGTATAAAGGGATATAACAGTTACTACTGACAGTACAGCAGCTTGTGAATAACAGCGTATATATAAATGGATATAACAGTTACTACTGACAGTACACTGACAGTACACCAGCTTGTTAATAACAGCGTATAAAGGGATATAACAGTTACTACTGACAGTACAGCAGCTTGTTGATAGCATAGTATAAAATGATATAACAGTTACTACTGACAGTACAGCAGCTTGTTGATAGCATAGTATAAAGGGATATAACAGTTACTACTGACAGTACAGCAGCTTGTTAAAGGGACATGCCACCCACATTTTTTCTTTTATGATTTAGAAAGAGAATGCAATTTTAAACATCTTTCTAATTTACTTATATTATGTAATTTGTTTTATTCTCTTGATATTCTTTGATGAAAAGCATATCTAGATATGCTCACTAGCTGCTGATTGGTTGTTGCACATAGAAGCATCATGTGATTGGCTCACCATGTGCATTGCTTTTTTTTCAAATAAGTATATTTAAAAAATGGAGCAAAATAAATTATGGAAGTAAATTGTAATGTTTAAATTTCTATTCTCTATCTGAATCATGAAAGAAAGATTTTGGGTTTAGTGGCCCTTTAATAAAAGTGTATAAAGGGATATAACAGTTACTACTGACAGTACAGCAGCTTGTTAATAACAGTGTATAAAGGGATATAACAGTTACTACTGACAGTACAGCAGCTTGTTAATAACAGCGTATAAAGGGATATAACAGTTACTACTGACAGTACAGCAGTTTGTTAATAACAGCGTATAAAGAGATATAACAGTTACTACTGACAGTACAGCAACTTGTTAATAACAGCGTATAAAGGGATATAACAGTTACTACTGATATTACAGCAGCTTGTTAATAACAGCGTATAAAGGGATATAACAGTTACTACTGACAGTACAGCAGCTTGTTAATAACAGTGTATAAAGGGATATAACAGTTAGTACTGACAGTACAGTGGCTTGTTAATAACAGCGTATAAAGGGATATAACAGTTACTACTGACAGTACAGCAGCTTGTTAATAACAGTGTATAAATGTATATAACAGTTAGTACTGACAGTACAGCAGCTTGTTAATAACAGCGTATAAAGGGATATAACAGTTACTACTGACAGTACAGCAGCTTGTTAATAACAGCGTATAAAGGGATATAACAGTTACTACTGACAGTACAGCAACTTGTTAATAACAGCGTATAAAAGGATATAACAGTTACTACTGACAGTACAGCAGCTTGTTAATAACAGCGTATAAAGGGATATAACAGTTAATACTGACAGTACAGCAGCTTGTTAATAACAGTGTATAAAGGGATATAACAGTTACTACTGACAGTACAGCAACTTGTTAATAACAGCGTATAAAGGGATATAACAGTTACTACTGACAGTACAGCAGCTTGTTAATAACAGCGTATAAAGGGATATAACAGTTAATACTGACAGTACAGCAGCTTGTTAATAACAGCGTATAAAGGGATATAACAGTTACTAGTGACAGTACAGCAGCTTGTTAATAACAGTGTATAAAGGGCTATAACAGTTACTACTGACAGTACAGCAGCTTGTTAATAACAGTGTATAAAGGGATATAACAGTTACTACTGACAGTACAGCAGCTTGTTAATAACAGTGTATAAAGGGATATAACAGTTACTACTAATAGTACAGCATCTTGTTAATAACAGCGTATAAAGGGATATAACAGTTACTACTGACAGTACAGCCACTTGTTAATAACCGTGTATAAAGGGATATAACAGTTACTATTAACAGTACAGCAGCTTGTTAATAACAGCGTATAAAGGGATATAACAGTTACTACTGACAGTACAGCAGCTTGTTGATAGCAGCATATACAGGGTTATAACAGTTACTATTAACAGTACAGCAGCTTGTTAATAACAGCGTATAAAGGGATAAAACAGTTACTACTGACAGTACAGCAGCTTGTTAATAATAGCGTATAAAGGGATATAACAGTTACTACTGACAGTGCAGCAGCTTGTTAATAATAGCGTATAAAGGGATATAACTGTTACTACTGATAGTACAGCAGCTTGTTAATAACAGCGTATAAAGGGATATAACAGTTAGTACTGATAGTACAGCAGCTTGTTAATAACAGCATATACAGGGATATAAGTTACTACTGATAGTACAGCAGCTTGTTAATAACAGTGTATAAAGGGATATAACAGTTAGTACTGACAGTGCAGCAGCTTGTTAATAACAGTGTATAAAGGAATATAACAGTTACTACTGACAGTACAGCAGCTTGTTAATAACAGCGTATAAAGGGATATAACAGTTAGTACTGACAGTGCAGCAGCTTGTTAATAATAGCGTATAAAGGGATATAACAGTTACTACTGATAGTACAGCAGCTTGTTAATAACAGCGTATAAAGGGATATAACAGTTAGTACTGATAGGTCAGCAGCTTGTTAATAACAGCATATACAGGGATATAAGACACTTACTACTGATAGTACAGCAGCTTGTTAATAACAGTGTATAAAGGGATATAACAGTTACTACTGACAGTACAGCAGCTTGTTAATAACAGCGTATAAAGGGATATAACAGTTACTACTGACAGTACAGCAGCTTGTTAATAACAGCGTATAAAGGGATCTGACAGTTACTACTGATATTACAGCAGCTTGTTAATAACAGTATATAACGGGATATAACAATTACTACTGACAGTATAGCAGCTTGTGAATAACAGCGTATAAAGGGATTTAACAGTTACTACTGACAGTATAGAAGCTTGTTAATAACAGCGTATAAAGGGATATAACAGTTACTACTGACAGTACAGCAGCTTGTGAATAACAGCGTATATATAAATGGATATAACAGTTACTACTGACAGTACACTGACAGTACACCAGCTTGTTAATAACAGCGTATAAAGGGATATAACAGTTACTACTGACAGTACAGCAGCTTGTTGATAGCATAGTATAAAATGATATAACAGTTACTACTGACAGTACAGCAGCTTGTTGATAGCATAGTATAAAGGGATATAACAGTTACTACTGACAGTACAGCAGCTTGTTAAAGGGACATGCTACCAACATTTTTTCTTTTATGATTTAGAAAGAGAATGCAATTTTCAACATCTTTCTAATTTACTTATATTATCTAATTTGTTTTATTCTCTTGATATTCTTTGATGAAAAGCATATCTAGATATGCTCACTAGCTGCTGATTGGTTGTTGCACATAGAAGCATCATGTGATTGGCTCACCATGTGCATTGCTTTTTTTTCAAATAAGGATATTTAAAAAATGGAGCAAAATAAATTATGGAAGTAAATTGTAATGTTTAAATTTCTATTCTCTATCTGAATCATGAAAGAAAGATTTTGGGTTTAGTGGCCCTTTAATAAAAGTGTATAAAGGGATATAACAGTTACTACTGACAGTACAGCAGCTTGTTAATAACAGTGTATAAAGGGATATAACAGTTACTACTGACAGTACAGCAGCTTGTTAATAACAGCGTATAAAGGGATATAACAGTTACTACTGACAGTACAGCAGTTTGTTAATAACAGCGTATAAAGAGATATAACAGTTACTACTGACAGTACAGCAACTTGTTAATAACAGCGTATAAAGGGATATAACAGTTACTACTGATATTACAGCAGCTTGTTAATAACAGCGTATAAAGGGATATAACAGTTACTACTGACAGTACAGCAGCTTGTTAATAACAGTGTATAAAGGGATATAACAGTTAGTACTGACAGTACAGTGGCTTGTTAATAACAGCATATAAAGGGATATAACAGTTGCTACTGACAGTACAGCAGCTTGTTAATAACAGTGTATAAATGTATATAACAGTTAGTACTGACAGTACAGCAGCTTGTTAATAACAGCGTATAAAGGGATATAACAGTTACTACTGACAGTACAGCAGCTTGTTAATAACAGCGTATAAAGGGATATAACAGTTACTACTGACAGTACAGCAACTTGTTAATAACAGCGTATAAAAGGATATAACAGTTACTACTGACAGTACAGCAGCTTGTTAATAACAGCGTATAAAGGGATATAACAGTTAATACTGACAGTACAGCAGCTTGTTAATAACAGTGTATAAAGGGATATAACAGTTACTACTGACAGTACAGCAACTTGTTAATAACAGCGTATAAAGGGATATAACAGTTACTACTGACAGTACAGCAGCTTGTTAATAACAGCGTATAAAGGGATATAACAGTTAATACTGACAGTACAGCAGCTTGTTAATAACAGCGTATAAAGGGATATAACAGTTACTAGTGACAGTACAGCAGCTTGTTAATAACAGTGTATAAAGGGCTATAACAGTTACTACTGACAGTACAGCAGCTTGTTAATAACAGTGTATAAAGGGATATAACAGTTACTACTGACAGTACAGCAGCTTGTTAATAACAGCGTATAAAGGGATATAACAGTTACTACTGACAGTACAGCAGCTTGTTAATAACAGCGTATAAAGGGATATAACAGTTACTACTGACAGTACAGCAGCTTGTTGCTGTATAAAGGGATATAACAGTTAGTACGGCCACTGTACACAGATACCAAAACACTGCAATGCGTCCACTGAGCAGATATTAACTGTGTGATTAAATCCTTTGCTGTGGTTAAACCCCTTTTTAGTGGTATTTGTACAGTAACAAATGTTCTAATGCATTAGTGTATTTTATAACTGTACTATTCTGTCTATAAGTAGCTACTGTTCCGATGTCCTGTTTTTACTGATGTTCTTGCTTATCACCAGTAGAGGTCGCACACACATTAGTTATAAAAACACTGCTAGAGGGGAGGCGGGATGAAGGAAATAGAGCCTATCCTGTGTCAGCTTCAGGAAGCAGCAGAATGATCTAATACAGTTACTTTATTTTTTATTTTTTTAAATACATTTTTATTGTGCATCCAGCATACAAAATAATACAGTTACTTTATAGCCAGACAAAATGTGTGTAGTATATATCAGCAAGCACACACTACACTACAAATGATTTGCATCCAAAATCAATGTTTGAATAGAATTGAACCTGTTAATTTGATAGTAAAATGTGCCTAGTTTTACAGCCCAGAGACACACTCCTTAAAAGCCTAATATCTTTTTAAATGGACACAAAAGTCAAAATTAATCATTTACATTTCAGATATAGATAGAACAGAGCGTGTTAGCTTAAAGGAAAAGGAAACTTTGACGCACAGCCACGCAGATTTTGCAAGTAATAGTAAAATAAGTATGAGTTTTATTCATCGTTTTTTAGAAATCTATTACATCATTTTCAAGTACCTTTCACAATGAGCGCTCCTATCGTGGTCATTTTTTGTTGTTATGTTTTTGGATGACAATTAGCCTTTAGACCGTTTCTATTGGTCCCCCACTGGCTACCTCCCACTAGTTAAAATACGCATGTGTGACTCCTGAATTTTGCGCCCGCATCATATGCACGTCCATGTTAAACGCATGCGCATTATCGTTTTTGAAGCAATTGATGTCACATCAGTGCTAATTCTAGATTGCAGTGAGGATTTGATCCGATAATTGTCAATCTGTAAGTATATATCTTGTTATATTTATTAAAGTACAATATTAATAGAATAATATTAATGCACAATATACGAAGACGGACGAGAATGCGCACGAACGTACACGTAAGAGCGGGTGGGACCGGTCTTACGTGTAACGTAGAGGAATACGGTAATGGTCGGGTGGGCGAAGTGGAAACGGAAACAGGTATGCGATTTTGGTTAGAAATAACTTATAAATAATAATCTTTAAGTTAGCGACTATAGTTAACTCATAAACATTAACGGATGACATTAATGCGGATGCTGGAAATTTACTTTTCACTTTAAGGCACTTTTAAACTGACTTTTTTCTCTCTGTATCATCTGTTAAAAACCATACCTAGGTAGGTTCAGGAGGAGCAGCAATGCAGTAAGTTGCTGATTGATGGCTACACACATATGCCTCTTGTCACTCGCTCACCAGCTAGCACCCAGTAGTACATTGCTGCTCTGGAGCTGACTTTAACTATGTATTTAAAAAAACTGATCTAAGTGTAGCATTAAAAAACACCTTTTAATGGCACATAGAAACTCACTGACTCTCTGTACCCTCAAACATATGAGGTATGTAATGGGCACGTGTAGACAGCACAGTCCGGTCTTCCTCCTTAGTAGCAATACCAATGATGACTTGATACAATCCATTTAAGATACCTTACATAGCCCCATAATAAATGCAGTATTTGCAATAATGTATCCATTTATGTGTGGCGTTAAGAATACCATCCAGCATCTGAAAATTGTATCAAATCGTATTTGACAGGAAAATATTAATCGCCCAATCATGTGAGACTGATATACGTCACTGAGCCAGGATAGGTTTACCAACTGGGACTATTTTGACGTCATCTCGCAATACAACACACTAATATGGTTGGCCATTAACTTAGAATGACATCAATTTGTCACCAATCTAAACGGAGTCTTTAGCATAGCACCAATCGTAATTGGGGGAGGGATTTGTATACATGTACACAGCGGCGGTCCGCACCCCCTCTGAGGAAGCGTTCTTGTGAAACGCGCGTCAGGGATCACCAGAAGCTTTGTTTCTCCTATTTTTAACTGGCTTACCAGAATGATTTAACTTATATCTAATATATATTAGTGTCATTTGGCTCTCAGCAGCTCAGACTATTAGTGTAATATTAAAGTAGCCCCCGGATTGAAGGGGCTTAGCAGATAATAATGTTTTCTCCTGGCTGCTGTAGCAGTATTTTATTTACTCACTTAAGATAATTGCATATTGGTTAATCTTTCTGGTTTAAGTGTTTCTAATATCAGCCAACGTTGTTTGTATGAATGAACGTCTTTGTAAACAATAAAGTTTAAGTTTAAATGTAATTATTATATATGTGAATTATGGTGTAAAACCGATATAAATGTAAGGATAGGAAAATGTATACTTATTTAAAAATATTAAAACACATAGAACAATTTATTTGGGTGTGGATGAAACAAAAATATGAAATAACTTAACCTATAACCACAAACGCATACAAACAACAAGGCGTGCATTCAAAGCACTTCTCTTTATGTTTAGTTTAAAAAACGACATTGCAAAATTATATTTTTGTTGGTAAAGCAATGACAACGTGACCAGACTTTCTACTAAAGTAAAATGGATCTTCCAACACAAGCAGTGGCGATAGCCGAGTGGTTGTTTGTCATGCAGGGACGAATAAACAGCGTTCCATAAACCCCCCCCCCCCATTTGTGATAGAAAATCCCACGCATGCGCTATAGAAAGGCTTCTCAATTTCACAAGTCTAAACAGTTTCACAGTGACGTATGCGGCCAGGTATGTGATGACGCTGGCACGCATGTGCATTAGGGGCAAAATATGTACAACAGCTGATGTAACGTCACAGGAAGTGACATGGTTCGCTCTTTTCAAAAGTTCGGTCCCTTAACAGAACACCGGCTAGAATGCTACGTCTCGAGTGGTTGCAAGCATCCGTCAATGTGGGCATGGCCTAACACATTTAGTGGGGCTCCTCCTCACTCCGTCAGAGGCATGCCCACATACCTTGACATTGATTTTTTTATAGAGCTTCTGTTACCTCATCCCTATTCCTGAAAATTTGCGTTAATGGTAAAAACAGCTCACTCTTTCTTGCTACTCATTGCTTAATTACATGCTCTTAATACATATTGCAGAAAATATCAATCCACATATCCTAAAAACCTATAAATCTATTGGTTACATTTTAGTGTACATAATAAGAAAAAATATAAAAACTGATAATACAAATCATCATATGATCTACATAAATAGATTTGATTAAAGATACATTAAAGCTGATAATACAAATATTTAATTATTTGATTCAGGGGGAAATTAAAACTAACAGTACAAATATTTGATGGATGGTGAAACAGAATCAGAAATAAAGTATAGAGTATCATTGCTCCTATATAGGGGGTGACTGCTATCAATACAATTTCATGAGGAATCTTAATTTAGAATTTATATTATATTTTGGTATCACAGTCTCACATATAATGAACATACAATAATAAAAAAGATGCCCCAAGGGCTTTTTTTTATCCCTTAAGACTTCCTATCTGGTCTTTCATAGATATTATAAACCCCTATATATATATTCCATACTTGTTCCTATTCCTTCCCTTTCACATTAACAAATTGGACAAAATACAGGTAGCCCTCAGTTTACGCCGGGGTTAGGTTCCAGGAGGAATGGTTGTAAATCGAAACCATTGTAAATTGAAACCCAGTTTATAATGTAAGTCAATGGGAAGTGAGGGAGTTAGATTCCAGGCCCCTCTCAAAATTGTCATAAGTAACACCTAATACATTATTTTTAAAGCTATGAAATGAAGACTTTGAATGCTAAACAGCATTATAAACCTAATTAAATAATCACACAACAGACTGTGTCATCAAACTAAGTTTAATGAACAAAAACATTTTTTTACTTGCATTTTTCTGCAAACAGTTCTCTGCATTGTGAGCATGTTAGATAATATTGGGTCTGCACCTATTCTATGCACCCTCGCCTCAAGCAGCTGGACAGGAAGATAATAGGGAAGTGGCTGTTAGATCTTGTTGCTTGATAGGTCTGGTCTGCTCTGTGTACACAGATCAATTTTAGTCTACTAAGTTGCATAACTTTGCTGCAACACAAGCGGACAGCTCCACCTACTGGCTGTTTTAATTAGTGCACTGCTTTTTAATGTTTTTCAATAGCAGTCACATGACTGAAAAAAAAAGGTTGTTATTCTGAAATGGCGCAAATTGAACCGGTGTAAACGAGCCACCTGTACATTCATATTTATATATATACACATACACACACCTCGTATGCTAAAAATGTAATGAAAGTTTGCACATACTTTACATTTCTATAAATGCTGCTAGATCCACTTCTCTATTAATTCCCTGAGGTTCTAATGTTCCTAGTGTGTGGATCCAGTATGTCTCTCTGTCTAAGGAGTCTAAGGCGATCACCTCCCCTTTCATTCCTTTTCACTTGTTCTATTGCCTTCATTTTTAGATCCCTACTATCTTTTCCATGAACCTCTGAAAAATGGGCTGATACTCCATGGGTAAGGAGTCCTATTTCTATGTTCCTGAGATGCTCAGTAAGTCTATACTTTCCTCTCCTTTTTTTTCCCTCTCCTTTTAGTTCTCCCAACATACTTTTTCCCACATGGACACTCCAACAGGTAAACCACATAGTTGGATTTACAATTCATTAGTTCTTGTATGTTGTGTCATTTACCACCTTTTGTGGATACAAAAATGTTTATTATCTTGGTGTATGTGGGTACAACATGTACACCCCACCCTTCCACATCTATAGAAACCTTTTGTATGTTGCCTCAACCTGTTACTATTTTACACCCCACTTTTCTGTACCTGATCAGTCCGTAGAGGTTTACGGGTGTACGACTATCCGGATCAAGATAAAGGCCTAACGGCTGAGACGCATAGATGGTGATACTCTGATGTGGATGGTCGATCTGTTGAAGAAACAGAATAATATACAGATCGCTCTGTCAATTTCTTTTACCCGTTGCCGGAACTTAACCAGGATTTGGATTGGAGCTTGTAGGTCACGTGAATAGGACGCAACGCACAACCACACCTCCCAAGCACGCCGAAGCTGTTTACCCGCTACCCCATACAGACCTGCCAGGTACAGACTGAAATGAGGTACGTTTTTGTATTGGGTGAATAATGATCCGGACCAGGTGATCTGGACTAAACAATCCGGAAGTCATACACTCGTAAACCTCTACGGACAGATCAGGTACAGGAAAGTGGGGTGTAAAATAACCAGGTACAGATATACCGTCACCTTTTCTTGTGTTGGACAAAAGAACTGTCCTATGATTATGTACAACTGACACATAAGGCTTTAAGCACTAAAGGATTTCCATACTTGAAGTGAATCTCTCATATCACAAAGTGGTTTGCCGGATATTATACTGGACTGAGAGTTTATTCCACTATATATCAAGGACCTCCTATAACTGTTTTTAGATGTTTTATGTATATAAGATGATATACGACCGGTGGGTATATATTTATATATAGATACTTTGTTTATTAAAATTGTATTTTTAGATACAGTGTCCCCTTTTTATCTGGTGATACTTTGCTGTTTTTAGCGCAAGTAATTGTGTTTTTTACATTAAAGGGACTTCGGTCTGTAGTGCTCCCATCATTAGAGGAGTTACTGAACCACCGGTGATATTGGGCAACAGTAATTCAATGTGTTTGGGGACTTGCTAATTTAATGCTACTTTACAATAAAGGAGCATAGAATATTCACTGAGTTAAAGGAACACTGTACACTAGATTTTTCTTTGAATAAATGTTTTGTAGATGATCCATTTATATAGCCCACCTCGGAGTGTTTTTGTTACACTGTATAGTTTTGCTTATATTTTAATAACATTGTGATGATTTTCTGACTCCCAACCAAGCCCCAAAGTATCAATGTAGACCCAGGTCTACAGATTCCTACTGCTCCTGTTTGTGTAATGGGTCTTTTCATTTGCAGGGGAGGGTCAACACTTCTTTCTCTTTCTCAACCCCTCGACAACAGTGCTAAACTGGGAGCTTCTAAGTAAGTTTTTAAAAGGTTGTATACTGGGTTTTAGATCAGTATCTGTGCATCTTATTCTTTATAGTAGTGTCTATTACATGAGTTATATGAAATTTGGTGTATACTGTCCCTTTAAACATATTTCACATTTACTACTGTATATTTAACCCCATAGGTTCCAAGAAATGACTACAATAAATGGTGTAACAATGCCTAGTGTGTTTTAAATATCCTCTAATATTTTGCATTGTGTGACGCGTATTCCCATTACTTGTTATGCTGCAGCAACTGAGTTACTCTCAAGCTTCAACAAACCACTAACAATAATTATTATTATTTATTATTATACTTTATTTATGAAGCACCAACATATTCTGCAGCGCTGTCCAAGGATACAATTCATTTAAATAAAACAATGATATAAAACTTGTAGGAGACAGGACAAAATTTACAAACGCATACAGGAGGAATTGAGGGCCCTATTCCCGTGGGAACTTACAATCTAGAAGGGTAGGAGGTTGAGAAACAGGAGGTGAGGACTGCAAGATTGAGAAAGTTGTTAATACAGAGTTAGATGAGGGAAATGTTAGGTAAGTGAAATTAATTTATTATTGAGTTGGGTGGTAGGCTTCTCTGAACAGAAAATTCTTCAGGGAGCATTTAAAGGAAGAAAAATTAGGGCAAAGCCTGACAGCACGAGGGAGAGTGTTCCAGAGGGTAGGTGCTGCACGACAGAAGTCCTGCAGTCTAGCATGAGAAGAGGTGATAGTCGCGGATGCAAGGAGCAGGTCATTATTGGATCGTAGTGGGCGGGCTGGAGTATACTTGTGTATTAGAGAGGATAGGTAGAGGGGAGCGGCGTTGGTGAGAGCTTAATAATTAACAAAAACTACTACCATACTTGTCCAGACTGCAGATAATACCGGGGAATTTTCAGCATTTTTGTCATCACTCCATTAAAACAGAAATAGAGCCTTGTTTTTTTATTTTATTTACCTGTTAAAATTATATATATATATGTTTTAAGTAGACAACCCAAGGTATTGATCTAGGCCCATTTTGGTATATTTCATGCCACCATTTCAACGCCAAATGCAATTAATTGATTTATTTTTTTTCACAAACTTTAGGTTTCTCACTGAAATAATTTACATACTGCTTGTGCAATCATGGCACAAATGGTTGTAAAAGCTTCCCTGGGATCCCCTTTCTTCAGAAATAGCAGACATATATGGCTTTGCCATTGCTTTTCGGTAATTAGAAGGCCACTAATTGCAGCTGTGCATCACACTTGTATTATTCCTGGCAGGTTATATAGGAAGCTTGTAAGGTTCAATTTAGCTTTAGTGTAGAGATTACCCTCCCACCTGACACTTCCCAGCCCCTAATCCCTCCCAAACAGCTTTCTTCACTCCACCCACCCCACACTGGTCACCCCCATCTTAGAGGGACAGTCAACGCAAAAAATGTTATTATTTAAAAAGATAGATAATCCCTTTATTACCCATTACCCATTCCCCAGTTTTGCATAACCAACACTGCTAAATTAATACACTTTTTACCTCTGTGATTACTTTGTATTTAAGCATCACATGACATTATCTATTGACTTGCATTTAAGCCAATTAGTGCTGTGTTGTTAGAATCCACGGGCGTCCGTACAATGTTATCTATATGGCTCACATGAACTAGCTTCCCCTGATGTGAAAAGTAAATACAAAAGCATGTGATCATGGGGCTGTCTTTAGGGACTTAAAAACAGACAGAAGTGTTGTATGAAAGGAGAGAAGGTTAGCACTCCCCTTGACAAGGATGGAAGAGGTCCTAGTGGCCTTTCAACACATATACAGTTAAAAGAAGAAGTGCCTTCTCTGTTCCTATCTCTGGACGCAGAGAAGGCATTTGACCGCATTCATTGGGATTATATGTTTGAAACCCTGGAGCAGTTTGGGATCTCAGGCTCTTTTATTAAAGCAATACAAGCCATTTACAGTAATCCATCAGCCTATCTTAGAGTAGCAGGGTACCAATCCAAAAGAATATTTATTCATAATGGCACCAGACAGGGGTGTCCATTGTTGCCCCTCTTATTCGCCATATGCATTGAGCCCTTAGCCGCTAGCATAAGACACCAAAGAGACATCACTGGTATAAAAGTGGGTAAAACGGAACACACTTTCCTTATTCGCCGATGATATCATACTCACGATTTGCAAACCATTATTGTCGTTAACGGTTTTATATGAGCTTCTGTCACAGTTTAGCACCCTATCAGGATATAAAATTAACAATGACAAGTGTGAGGCGATTGAGGTCCATCTTCCTAGTCATACCAAAAAATTGCTAGAAATTAATTTTAATTTCAAGTGGGCCACTCAAGCGATTAAATACCTCGGAGTTCTAATCCCATATAACTTGAAAGAGCTATACAAACTTAATTATCCCCCGCTATATAAACACTTACAGAATGAAATGAAAACCTGGAGCACATATAGAATCTAATTTTATGGGAAAATGGTTGTCAGTAAGATGGTAATACTCCCAAAACTACTATGCTTATTTAGATCACTACCTATTGATATTCCTCCCAGAGATCTTAAAATGGTCCAAAAACATATCTTCGAATTTATCTGGGCTAATAAAAAAGCGAGAATAAATAGAAGTACCCTCTTGAAACCCAAATCAGAAGGCGGATTGGGAGTCCCTGACCTCCAAGTTTATTTTAATGCTGCTAGATTAGCCCAGATGGCGCTCCTACATAATTCAGGTAGCGAACTAGCATGGGTTCACTTAGAGAGAGATATATTTATCTTAACCCAGTTTATCAGATGTTTTGGACACTTAAAAAGGACAGACCAGGTCTTTGGACGAAATACACTTCATTAGCACACACGTTAGGAATTTGGGATAAACTACAAAACAGATATAATTTAATCCCGGAAGGGTCACTTCTTACACCATTATGGATAGCCTCAAGTAGTTGCAGTAACCAAGCTAATGTAATATGGGCCAATAAAGGTCTATACAGAATTGCTGACACATTACAAAATTCTGAGGTCATCACGTTCCAGCAATATAATGATATCTTGCCCTCCACACCACACTCCTGGTTCCATTATCTCCAACTAAAATCTAAGATAGACGAAGTCCGCAGAACAAGAGTTTCAAATAGTCCTACACTATTTGAGAAAGTCTGTAACTCCACCTCCAGAATTAGGGGAACTATCTCTAGCCTATATAAATTCCTGTTCAGGAAGCAAAGCTTAGAGAAGCTATACTTTATTAAAAAATGGGAAAATGAGATTAACCTCTCTAGAGATACAGAAGAATGGGCTACCATAATCCAAAAGGGTCTGTCTTGCTCTATTAGCGCAAATCTAAAAGAAAATTATATTAAAGCGACATATAGGTGGTATAACTATCCAAGTAGATTCAAATATTATAAGACAGATACAACCATAGTTAGACCAACACAATGTTATCGAGGATGTCAAGCAGAAGGTACCTATGCTCATATGTGGTGGGAGTGCCACGAAAGTACTAAAATTTGGGAAGCCACCTCAGAGCTACTTAGTAAGATCTTTAACAGACTAATTACATTAACCATTGAACACGCTCTTTTGCATTTCCCGATTGAGGGGCTTAATAGGCACTCATTAAAATTAGTAGGTATAATATGTACTGCTGTCAGAACAGTAATTGCAAAATTCTGGAAAACTACAGTTCCCCACTATGATATTATAATAAACAAAATTAGATACTATCACCAAATGGAGACTATAGCATCTTCTTTGTTAGACAAAAGACAGGAATTCCTTAAAGTTTGGGAAGAATGGATAGTTTGGGAAGACTATACGAGGATGCAAACAAGAAGGAGGAAGGGAAAGCTAGGAGAGCGGACTTTATAGCTGGAAACTCCCACGAGTGCTTTATTTCACGCTTCTTTTTCTCTTGTTTCTTCTCTTCTTTTTTTTAATTTTTTAATTTTTTTATCTTTTTTAGATAAAAATGTTCCTCATTTTCTCTCTTCTATTATTTCTCTTTTTCTTTTTTTCTGATTAAGAGTTCTATTCGATAAAATGGAAAGCTTCCTCTATTTTCACCAATGGGAACTGTATGACAAGCTTGTATAGTTTTTGTATGAAGGCGGAATATGCCATAGTACTGTTTGATATATCTTGAAACCTTGGATAATATTATTCTCTGCAAGTTTTGTTGTCATTTATCTGTGGATTTGGAAGATTTCAATAAAAATATTTTCACAAAAAAAAAAACAGACAGAAATTTAGAGGTTTAAAATTTATGAAGTATGTCAATATAACCATGTTTTTTCTGCAAAGCTGGGGAATGGGTAGTAAAGGCTTATCTATCTTTTTAAGCAATAACAATTTTTGTGTTGACTGTCCCTTTAAAGACTGGCTTTTTGCCAATATTTTTTTTTTTTTTTAATACATTTTTTTTTTCTGCTGTGTAGGATCCCCTTAACCCTCCAACCACCCTGTTCCCCCTGCAAACTGCTCTCTAACCCTCCCCTCTATTGCCGCCATCTTAGGTACTGGCAGCTGTCTGCCAGTACCTATAAACCCCTTTATTTTAATTTATTGTTTATTTTTTTTTTTTTCTGTAGTGTAGTGTTTCCACCATCTCTCCCCCTTCGATCGCTGTTTATTAACCCCCCACACCCCCAAACCCCTTTTCTGTAGTATAGCTGCCCTATCCCTCCATGTTCCTTTAAAAAAAAAAAAAATCTGTAGTGTAGGGCCCTCCCCTTCCCTCCCTCCCCCCACCCACCCGCCTCCCGCCGGCACCAGCAGAAGATCATTACAGATGGTAACACACAGTGTCACCATCCGCAACGATGAGGCATCTGCCCTCATATGGAGCCGGAGCACCGATCACACTCTGGCTCCATATGTGGCAGATGCCTGAAGCTTCAGGAACTTAACAGCCGAGAGTGCTGGAGCTTCCTGAAGCTCAGACGTATATATATATATACGCCTTGAAATATGATAAGCAAAGTACCGCAAGGCGTATATTTACGTTTTATTGGGTGAAAGGGTTAACTGAAGCTTGGTCTCCAGGACACACATTGGCTCCATTTAAAGTGCCATAAAACATGTTCAGATCTGTGCATATCCTAAAAGGGGTAATTAAGTAAGAATAGTTTGCATAAAAACATTGTTTATAAATTTATGGCAAGTATTTTAAAATCATTTTCAAAAATAAGCAAAATTAGTTACATAGCCATGCTGTCTGGAGAAGTCTGATCCACCCCCCCCCCCCTTATTAGTGTTTAGCATCAGAAACACAAGCATCGTATTTCAAGTGAGTTCACAGCAGCTTATTGAGCATAATGAGTGTGCACGTCTGCATTTTACCAAATCAAAGGTGGATATAGATACAGCCATAGAAGGAAATGTGTGGGGGAAGTTAGAGCTGTAAAATTTGGAAACTTAAAAGAAAGTGTTAATGGTGAGGCACTGCAGTATAAATTAGCAGGTAAAGTAATTAAAGTACATATTATTATATTTTGTCTCTATCCCAACTTGTCCCTTTAAAATTGGTCAAGCTGTCCGCTGGACATCACGGCGTGTGGACAGCATTAATTGTCGGGCATTTATTATTATTGGTTATTTGTAGAGCGCCAAAAGATTCTGCAGCGCTATTAACAAAGGCGGAGTACAAAAAAAACAGTTATAGGGATCAAATGGGTAGAGGGCCCTGCCAAGAGTTGTTGTAGTCAGCTCTTGAGAAGGTGATCAACAAACAGCTGGACTCTTAAGCTTACATGCTAAGGGGATTCAGGGGATAGCAATGGAGGAGAGGAACTGGTATAAAGAAAGGTTAGCGTAGGTTGTATGCATCCCTGAACAGTAGAGTCTTTAGGGAGCACTTGAAGCTTTTAAAACTAGAAGAGAGTCTTGTGGAGCGAGGCAGAGAGTTCCACAAGATGGGAGCCAGTCTGGAGAAGTCCTGTAAATGGGAGTGTGATGAGGTGACAAGAGAGGAGGAGAGTAGGAGGTCGTGAGCAGAGCGAAGGGGATGGGAGGGAGAGTATCTGGAGACAAGGTCTGAGATATAGGGGGGAGCAGTGCAGTTGAGGGCTTTGTATGTAAGAGTGAGAATTTTGTGTTTGATCTTAGAGGCAAGAGGAAGCCAGTGAAGAGATTGGCAGAGAGGTGCAGCAGATGAAGAGCGACTTGTAAGGAAGATGAGTCTGGCAGAGGCATTCATTAAGGATTGTAAAGGAGCTAGGCGGTAGGTGGGGAGACCAGAGAGGACAGAGTTGCAGTAATCGAGGCGGGAGAGGATGAGAGAGTGGATTAAAATCTTAGTTGTGTCTTGTGTAAGGAAGTGTCTAATTTTAGAGATGTTTTTAAGGTGGAAGCGGCAGGCTTTAGCCAAAGACTGAATGTGAGGAGTGAAAGAAAGATCTGAGTCAAATGTGACCCAGAGACATCGGGCATGCGGGTAGGGGTAATGATGGAGTTGTCGACAGTTATAGAGAGATTGGGGATGGAGAGTTATGAAGAAGGGGGGAAAATAAGGAGCTCAGTTTTGGAGAGATTTAGCTTGAGGTAGTGAGAGGACATCCAGTTGGAGATGTGAGAAAGACAGTGACACGGGTTAGCAAGGAAGGAGAAAGGTCTGGTGCAGAGAAGTAGATTTGGGTGTCATCGGCATACAAATGATATTGTAAACCGTGGGACTTTATTAGGGAACCTAGTGATGACGTGTAGATTGAGAAGAGAAGGGGACCGAGGACAGTGCCTTGCGGTACTCCGACAGAAAGTGGTGACAGGGCAGAGGAGGCCCCAGAGAAGGCTACACTAAAGGTACGGTTTGACAGGTAGGAAGAGAGCCACGAGAGGGCTGTGTCACATATGCCGAAGGATTGGAGGGTTTGGAGCAAGAAAGGGTGGTCAACAGAGTCAAAGGCTGTGGACAGATCAAGGAGAATAAGCAGAGAGAAGTGGCCTTTTTATTTTGCTGTAAGTAGGTTGGTAGCCTTAACAATTGCTGTTTCTGTGGAGTGATGGGGATGAAATCCAGATTGCAATGGGTCAAGGAGGGAGTTTATTGTAAGGAAATGGGATAGGCATGCATAAGCTAGTTTTTCGAGAAGCTTTGATGCAAGAGGGAGGAGGGAAATAGGGCGGTAGTTGGATGGGGAGGTAGGATCAAGGGAAGGTTTTTTGAGGATAGGTGTGACCAGTGCATGTTTCAGCGATGAGGGAAATATACCGGTGCTGAGGGAGAGGTTGAAAGTGTGTGTGAGTATAGGGGTAAGGGTGGCAGAGAGGGAGGGGAGTAGCTGTGAGGGGATAGGGTCAAGGGGACAGGTAGTGAGGTGAGAGCGCAGTATAAGTGCCGAAACTTCTTCCTCAGTAACAGGGGAGAATGAGCTAAGTTTAAGGTTATGTGGGTTGTGGTTGATTGAGAGCATTTGAGGGGGTGAGAGAATGGAATTATGTTGAGAGCTGATTTCATTTCTGATGGAGTTGATTTTGTTATTGAAGTGGTTGGCAAAGTCTTGAGCTGACAGAGAAGTTGTATTAGGAGGTGGGGGAGGGCGGAGAAGAGTATTGAAAG
Organism: Bombina bombina; assembly: GCF_027579735.1. Lineage (NCBI taxonomy): Eukaryota > Metazoa > Chordata > Amphibia > Anura > Bombinatoridae > Bombina > Bombina bombina. Next base: position 1,123,402,204 of record NC_069504.1, read on the forward strand.
TGGAGAACAAACGTTTTGGGTTTGAAGAAAGATTAGAGATAAGAGTAGAGAAGAAGTGTTGCTTATGGAAATTAAGGGCAGAGTAGTAGGAGTTCAAGATAAATTTGTAATGTTGAAAATCAGCTGAACTCCTAGATTTTCTCCAGTGCCGCTCAGCAGATTGATTGGTCAGGGCATGAAAAGGAGGAGAAGGATGAGTGGAGAGGTTTGAGGGAATTAGAAAGCTGTTGTTGATCTAATGACGTAATGCTTCTGTGAAGTTTGGTGTGAGGAGCAGAAGGAGGGAGAGTTGTAGGGAGGGATGATATGTTGCAAGTAAGGAGATGGTGGTCAGAACGAGGAAAGGGGGAGTTTGTAAAGTTTGAGAGGGTGCATCGATAGCTAAAGATCAGGTCAAGGTAGTGACCATCTTTGTGAGTGGGAGAATCAGTCCATTGTGACAAACCAAAAGAGGAAGTGAGTTGCAGAAGTTGTTTTGCAGAGGAGGCAGTGGGATTGTCAAGAGGGATGTTGAAGTCACCAAGAATGAGGGAAGGGGTGTCTGAGGAAAGGAAATAAGGTAGCCATGCAGCCAAGTGATCTAGAAATTGAGTTGAGGAGCCAGGAGGACGGTATATGACTGTGACACGTATAGAAAGAGGAGAGAATAAGCGAATGATGTGGGTTTCGAATGAGGAAAATGATGGGAATGAGATGGATGTATTTGTTGAAAGGTGCAACGAGAGGAAAGTAAAATACCTACACCACCTCCTTGTCTATTACCAGACCTAGGAGTGTGGCTGAAGTGGAGACCCCCATGTGACAGAGCAGCAGTGGATGCTGTGTCTAGGGGAGAGAGACAGGTTTCTGTTAGGGCCAGAAGGTTGAGGGAGTGGGAGATAAAGAGGTCATGTATAGAAGTGAGTTTGTTGCAATTAGAGCGAGAGTTCCAAAGTGCACAAGTGAAAGGGGAAGTGGCTTTTAATGCAAGAGGAATGTGAGTAAGGTTGTCAGAGTTTTGTTTTTTGAGTCTGTGGGATGGTATATATGGATGTGCACAGCTAGGCAGTTGTTGGGGACCAGGATTAGGGGAGATGTCACCAGCAGTTAGTAGAAGCAAGAGGGAGAGTGACATAAGATGAGATACAGATTTGCAGTAGTGAGACTGCTTTTGAGACAAGGTGCAGGGGGGAGAGAGAGTGTTTAGGAATAGGTAAAGTTCATGAGTACAAAAGTAATGTGAGTTTAAGAGAGATGGGCTAATGAAAAGGTGCAGGTGGAGAGGGAGAAGGAGTAATTGAATAAAGTAGTTTGTTATAGAGACAAAAGGCAGCAAAAAGGAATAAGAAGATATTAGGCATTTTTACAAAAGAGGGAACCAGTTAAACACATAAGACACAGTATTACAGTAGCAATTGCATAAGAAAACAGTAAGGTATATCAAACATAATATTACAAAAGTACCTGCCTTTTTCTTGCCCCTTGCCCAATCCTTGTCCAATTCTTGTATAATTCTATTGCTAGTGCCTCACTTATAAAATGTTCACTTAATTCTTATAAAATGTTCACTTAATTCTTGTATAATTCTATTGCTAGTGCCTCACTTATAAAATGTTCACTTAATTCTTGTATAATTCTATTGCTAGTGCCTCACTTATAAAATGTTCACTTAATTCTAGTATAATTCTATTGCTAGTGCCTCACTTATAAAATGTTCACTTTGAAAATGTGAACATATGTTATAGCAATGCACATCACTGTGCAATGCACATCTCAGACTGGTGAGAAATATATGCAGGGAGGGCAGTCAGCTGAGTCCACTAAATTTAGTTGATTGCTAATCAAAGACAATTGGAAAGGCCAATTGGAAAGTTAGATTCTGGTCTGGTCAGGGTGAGATGTTAAGTAAACAGACAATAAAATTTGGGGGAGGTTAATACTATGGAATAAGACAGCTATACATTTTAGAATAATAGCAAGTATTGATAAGGATTGAACATCACATGGCAATTAAATGAACATTAGAAATAACACATTGGATAACAGTACAACAGATGTAGGACTAAATGACCAAACTAAAATCATTTGCTCTATGTAAATATTCACGTACCAGAAGAGAGTTACAGGAGAGTAAAAAAACACCAAAGAGCAGTGAATAGTTGCAGATTGACAGGGTCTCTATTCACGTACCAGAAGAGAATTACAGGAGAGTAAAAAAACACCAGAGAGCAGTGAATAGTTGCAGATTGACAGGGTCTCTATTCACGTACCAGAAGAGAGTTACAGGAGAGTAAAAAAACACCAGAGAGCAGTGAATAGTTGCAGATTGACAGGGTCTCTATTCACGTACCAGAAGAGAGTTACAGGAGAGTAAAAAAAACACCAGAGAGCAGTGAATAGTATGCAGATTGACAGGGTCTCTATTCACATACCAGAAGAGAGTTACAGGAGAGTAAAAAAACACCAAAGAGCAGTGAATAGTTGCAGATTGACAGGGTCTCTATTCACGTACAAGAAGAGAGTTACAGTAGAGTTAAAAAACACCAGAGAGCAGTGAATAGTTGCAGATTGACAGGGTCTCTTTTCACGTACCAGAAGAGAGTTACAGGAGAATAAAAAACACCAGAGAGCAGTGAATAGTTGCAGATTGACAGGGTCTCTATTCACGTACCAGAAGAGAGTTACAGGAGAGTAAAAAAACACCAGAGAGCAGTAAATAGTTGCAGATTGACAGGGTCTCTATTCATGTACCTGAAAGCAGAGGAGAGAGAATAGGGTTAGCTTGATGCAGTGTGCAATTCTTCAGCAGATGTCAATAGGCAGCATGTTGTATTAATAAGCAGCACTGTGCTGAGTAGTGAGTGCCGTTCTTGTATAATTCTATTGCTAGTGCCTCACTTATAAAATGTTCACTTTGAAAAAACATCACTGTGCAATGCACATCTCAGGCTTGTTCAGTGCCACCCCCTGCTCACTGGCAGCCAATAGGCATCGAGCAGAGGCTGTCAATGATCCCGATTAAACAATACTAGAGAACAGTTCCTCTCAGAATAAGCCGTCCTTTGGATATAAATGCTATAACAAACAGCTCCTAATTTCACTGAAAGGTTCAGCGTGTGCACAAACCCCTAATAAAAACCCTCATGCCAGTGCAGTGTTGCCCAAAAAGTAAAGCGTCAAAGCTCTGTAGCATCCACCTTGTGGAAGAGCAAAAATTCACTCACCCGTCTGCTACTGCAGCTCTACCCCTCTCAGGGAACAGGACAATGACAGACAATGCGTTGAGGAAACCACAGCTCCAGTGTGGAAAACTACCTTGCGCCTCCATCCATGCTGTCTGTGTGCATTCTCACTTCCGGGTATGACGTCATCCAATGGGCATTGTAGGCACTGGCGAATAGGGGGTTGCTTCATGAAAGTTCTGTATCTCAGACTCCAGGGGGGATAAAGCCGTAGTATGGGGAATCCGGATCCAGGGCAAAAAAGGACTCCTTGTAGTCCATAATGCAAAAATAGAAGAAAAAATAGCCTTGGGATTGGAATGGTATAAAAATACTCCACACTTTATTAAGCACGTTGATCTAAAAATAGCCAATACAGTGTACAAAAAATCTTTCACAGGACTAACAGATCCTACGCATTTCGGCAGGTGCCGTAATCATAGATCTCATCTGTGACGGATACCCCTGGCTACCCCGACTGGGTAGCTCCGCCAAAAGGGGTCCTGCTACCTCCCTGCCGACTGCAGCTATGTAGCTGGCAAGTGACCACAGCCTGTAGCCACCCCTGATGCCTGACAGCACCAGTACTCAGGGTCCCACCCTGTGGCAGACTCCAGCTACCCAGATTAGGTAGCTTTTCCAGCGTGTCCTTCCTCTGCCTGGAACAGGCTGCTATGTAGCTCAGGAAAGTGATTTTAGCTGGAGCTCACCCAAATAACTAGACACACTAGCTTTCAGGTTAAACAGGAACTGATTTTATTGAAAAGCTCTCGGTCCCCAGATTTCACAGTCCAAAAATCAGCATGATTCGTTACTGGGGACCGGAGTTACAGTCCATTGAAGTTATGGGGTTAGGGGTGTCCAAAACCCCCAGTTCCCAAAGGAGCTCCCCTCTGGTAATTCTCCCACCTCTTGTCCTCCCTAGGGGATACTAATCCTCAAAAGAGCGGGGCTCTGGGCCACATGGTTGCTGGAGCGACGAGGGGTAAAGTTAGCAGGTGTCCTGCTGTCCTGTGGCCGACCGGGAGTTCCAGGAGCCTGGACAGCCTGAGAGGGGTTAGGCGGGTGTCCGTTGTGAGGCGGCCGAACGGGAGTTCCAGGAGCCCGGCCAGCCTAGGAGGGTTTTCCTGGTCATACACCAGCTCTTTTCTAAACAAGTTTGGAACACAAAACCATGCAACCAAAAGCTTCCAGAGATTGTGGATGCTCTGAGGAGCCCAAAACCACTAAGAAACAACAGGGGTGAGGTTGTAGGGGGGTGGGGGGTAGCCTTAGCTGTCTGGTATCCGTGACATCTCCCCCCCCCTTCAGTTCGGCAGACCCAGCTAGACCCTTAACGGGTCGGCCTGGGGCTGTCCGACGGTGGCCCTCCACTTCTTGGTTGCAGGGAGAGGTAATCCCATCTCTCCAGAGCTTGGGGCATCCTGGGGGGTTCCTGCTGGCATTTAAACCCTGCGCCCTGGGTGCAGGGATAGTCACATAATGCAAAGTCCCAAACAAGTTTGCTAAGGCCGGCTCCCAAACAATTGCTGCTCCACAAGTTCCAGTGTCCTTAAGTTCCATGGCCAAACTGTCTCCCTTTGTGACACTCTGTTGAGTACCGGCTGACCCACCCACAAACAAAGCCAGTGCCGGTTTCCCAGCTGTATCCCCACCCCAGACCAGAGGGGGAGGTTGCTCCTTGGTGGGGCAGGTAAAGCTCGGGTGCCCAAACATGTGGCACCAACTGTATACACTTTTATCCTCCTTGCCCAATGCAACACCTGCCCTCGTGAGAAATACTCCGGGACAAGAAAAGGGTAGAGACCCTGCCAAGCTACTGAGGGGAGAGTCTGTCTGTCTCTTCTCCCGAGAAGGAGATCTACCGCTGGGGAGGGAGGTCTGCTACTTCCGCTCCATGGGAAACTGTGCTGCCGCTGGGGAGAGAGACCAACTGTCTCCTCTCCCAGAAAGGGGTTTCGGCCACTGGGGAGAGATATCGATACCCGTCTCTCCCTGCAAGGGTTTCTCTGTAAGGGGAGGGAGGACGACTACCTCCGCTCCCGGGGAATGGCTCTGCCGCTGGGGAGAGAGACCGACTGTCTCCTCTCCCGGCTCCTGGCTCTGCTGCTGGGGAGAGAGACCGACTGTCTCCTCTCACAGGAAGGGGTTCTGTTTACGGGGAGGGAGGACGACTACCTCCGCTCCCAGGGGATGGCTCTGCCGCTGGGGAGAGAGACCTACTGTCTCCTCTCCTGGCTCCTGGGTCTGCCGCTGGGGAGAGAGACCGGCTGTCTCCTCTCCCAGGAAGGGGTTCTGTTTATGGGGAAGGAGGATGACTACCTCTGCTCCCAGGGGATGGCTCTGCCGCTGGGGAGAGAGACCGACTGTCTCCTCTCCCAGGAAGGGGTTCTGTTTATGGGGAAGGAGGACGACTACCTCTGCTCCCAGGGGATGGCTCTGCCGCTGGGGAGAGAGACCGACTGTCTCCTCTCCCGGCTCCTGGCTCTGCCGCTGGGGAGAGAGACTGACTGTCTCCTCTCCCAGGAAGGGTTTCTGTTTACGGGGAGGGAGGACGACTACCTCCGAATCCCAGGGGATGGCTCTGCCGCTGGGGAGAGAGACCGACTGTCTCCTCTCCCAGCTCCTGGCTCTGCCGCTGGGGAGAGAGACCGACTGTCTCCACTCCCGGGAAGGGGTTCTGCTGCTGGGGAGAGTTATTGACATCCATCTCTACCTGCAAGGGGTTCTCTGTAAGGGGAGGGAGGACGACTACCTCCACTCCCAGGTTTCCTGGAGCTGTTACAGGTGCTGGGTAGAGGCCGCCAGCTCTCTGCCCTGTTGTCAGCACTTCTGCTGGGGTGGCTCCCTTGTCAAAGTCTATAAGCTCAAAGCCAGACTGCTGATCAGGATCCAGCAGCCCTGGTTCCCTTTCTCTTTGCTGCCACTCCTCCACAGTCGAGCTCCATGAATCCCAGAGGGCTGCACCCCAGATCTGTATGCCCCTGGCACGCTGCTTAGCAAGATCCAGCAGCCTCTTGTATTCCTTGACCAGTGCCTCTTCCTGGTCAATTATAAAATCTAGATCATCCAGCAGCCAGGTCTCCTCCAAGAGATCCAGCAGTTCCTTTTGGAGCCCAGAGATATCCTTTAGACCCTGGTCTGTCTCGCTCCCAAACTGTGAGTCCTCTGTCCTTTTTGTAAACGGCAATCCAGGGCCGCCGAAGCCAAAGCCCTCTGTGGGGGAGCCTTCCTCCAGCCATGGCTGCGCTTGCATAGCGAGCCATTGGAGGGCCCGATAGCCGTCCTCCACCCACATCTCTTGCTGGATCAGTCTATGTAGAACAGCTAGCCATTTCTTCTTTGCCTGTTCTCCCAGGAAAGGCAGTCTCACGGTCCACCGAACCCGTAATCTTGTTTCATTCGTGGGGAGGACCTTTCCATTTTCCTGCTCCTGTTTCAGAGCCTCTCACCATAGGTCTCGGAGGGCAAGGTTCCTCCATGCCAGAACGTCCTGTTCTGAACAAGAATCATTTGTTCCAGTCAGCATCTTTTGTACTCTCCCTAGGAACTCTGCCTCCATATTTACCGGCTACTGTGGTACGTCTCCTCTGTCAGCAGAAACTGTGTGAAAGAAGCAGATCCCACCGCTGCCAGCCAATGTGACAGATACCCCTGGCTCCCCCGACTGGGTAGCTCCACCAAAAGGGGTCCTGCTTCCTCCCTGATGCCTGACAGCACCAGTACTCAGGGTCCCACCCTGTGGCAGACTCCAGCTACCCAGATTAGGTAGCTCTTCCAGCGTGTCCTTCCTCTGCCTGGAACAGGCTGCTATGTAGCTCAGGAAAGTGATTTTAGCTGGAGCTCACCCAAATAACTAGACAGACTAGCTTTCAGGTTAAACAGGAACTAATTTTATTGAAAACACACACTCCTTTTATACAGACAGCTCATCTTGATAAGACCCTGGACAATCCCACTATTTTCCCGCCATTCCCGCCCCTCCAGACTTACCGGCGCCTCCATAGGAGCCACAGTCCCACATAATCTCAATACCTAGGGGTGGCGGTTTTGGGGTGATCCCGGTGGAGCGGCGGCACTTCCAGGGTGCTCCTGGAACTCCCAGTCAGCCACAGGACAGCAGGACACCCGCTAACTTTACCCCTCATCGCTCCAGCAACCATGTGCCCGAGAGCTCCGCTCTTTTGGGGATTAGTAGCCCCTAGGGAGGACAAGAGGTGGACAAATTACCGTAGGGGAGCTCCGTTGGGAACCGGGGGTTTTGGACACCCCTAACCCCATAACTTCAACGGACTGTAACTCCGGTCCCCAGTAACGAATCATGCTGATGTTTGGACTGTGAAACCGAGACCGAGAGCTTTAAAATGACACCCTGGAAGTGCCGCCGATCTGCCGGGATCACCCAAAACCACCACCCCTAAGTATTGGGATTATGTGAGAGAGACTGTGGCTCCTATGGAGGTGCCGGGCTGTCTGGAGGGGCGGGAATGGTGGGAAAATTGTGGGATTGTCTTTTGTGTTATCAAGATGAGATGTGTGTATAAAAGGAGTGTGTGTTCTCAATAAAATCAGTTCTTGTTCACCTAAAGGCTAGCCTGTCTAGTTATTTGGGTGAGCTCCAGCTAAAATCACTTTCCTGGGCTACATAGAAATCACTTTCCTGGGCTACATAGCCAGCCTGTTCCAGGCAGAGAAAGGATCATCAGGCAGAGCTACCCAGTCTGGGTAGCTGGAGTCTGCCACAGGGTGTCCTTCTTTCTGTAATAAGACAGTAGGGTATTGTGGTGTTTCTTTATTTGGATGGTATCTTGGTATTAGCTTAATCTTTTCTTTTATGGGAATTTCTCATGAATCAACTAGTTTTGTTTCCTCAAGACATGGTTATAGGATTTAATTTACCTAAGAGTTTTGTGATTCCTCAGACAAGGGTCACTTATTTTTGGGGTTTCTAGATGGATTCAGTGTTCATGACTTTGTCTTTATCGGACAAGTAAATTGTTTTACGTTACCCTGTTTAACTTACAGTCTAGAACATTCCTTTCAGTGTCTATGTGCATGGAAATTTGAGGTCTCATAAATGCAGCATCGGACGTGGTTCTCTTTGCTCGTTTTTCATCTGAGACCTCTTTTACTTTTGCATACTGAATCAATGGTGCAGGAATTGTTTTCAGATATCACAGTTGATATTCTTAAATCCCAACACTCAACTCTCTCTGATTTGTTGATTAGACTATCATCATTTTATTCAGGGGGCCTCCTTTTCTTCGTCCTTCCTGGACTGTATTCTTAATGGATGCAAGTCTTGCAGGTTGGGGAGCTGTCTGAGAGTCTCTGTCAGCACAAGGGGTTTGGAAACTTCAAGAGGCGAAGTTTCCAATCAATATTTTGGAACTCCGTGCTATTTCAGAGCTTTTTCAGGCTTGGCTTCTTTTAGGAGAGACCTTTTCATTTTGCTTTCAGACAGACAATATCACAACTCTGGCATATGTCAATAATCAAATAAGGACTCACAGTTCCTTAGCAATTAAGAATTATCTTGAATACTTTCTTAGGTGAATTTCATCTCCTGTCTAATTTCTACGATTTATATCTCAGGTTTAGACATTTGGGAGGTGGATTATCTCAGTCTTTACATTTGGGAGAGTGGTATCTCTATACAGATGTATTCTCTCAATTTCCCAGGTACCTTTTCAGGTCCAGGGATCCTCAGGCGGAAATGGTGGATGCATTAGCAGTGTCTTGGTTTTGCATCCTGGCTACATCTTTCCACCTCTGTTTTTTTCTTCCAAAGGTGATCTCCAAGATCATATTGGAACAGTCTCATGTGTTTCTGATAGCATCAGCATGGCCTTTCAGGTTTGGTATGTGGATCTTGTTCGGATGTCCAGTTGCCATCCTTGGCCGCTTTCTCTTTGGCCAGCCCTTTTGTTTTAGGGGCTATTTTTCCATCGGGATTTCAAATGACTAATTTGAAGGTATGGAAATTGTTTAGTGTTTAGTCATAGAGGTTTCTCTGACTCATACCAACAAAATAGTGGATAAAAAGTTATCCACTGAAAGAATGCACCTAAGCACTCTGTACCCAGACTTGTGGCTGTAAGATCCGAATATTGTAAAACATAACTTTTCTTAAATTAACAATTAAAAAGACTAACAACAATAGGTTAAAATTTACACTGACTATATCAATCGTGTGTATGGCCTGATTATAGGTTAATGTCACCGCAATAGATTATAAACATATATAGAGCGCTTATAAGCACCTAACAATCATCAAGAATTACGTACTAGGTTGTGAAAACTTTGGGAGTATGGTATAAATTCTGGGTACTATGTGCACTACAGTACTAGAATAAGCATATATAGGATTTGGATATAATATGGGGGGTGGTAGTCACTGTCACCCCCCTAAAATGACTAGGAGAGGTGTCAGGATACTAAAGTTACAACGCTTATAGGTTGAAAGGAAGGGTATTGGGTAAAGTGGACTTATCCAAATGTTCATAAAAAGATAGGTATAAAACTAGATCTTTATTATCAGATCTAGAAAAAGTTTCCTTTTGTCCAAAAGAGTATCATGGATTAAGTCCACTTATTATTTAAATATAATTAGTGACATCGTTATTGTGAAATAATGTCTGTTTTTCATTTGCCTGTGTGGAAAACGATTACTTGTAAGTTTGTAAACTTGTTAGTCAGTTGTGGAACATTGTTACAGCATATTGCCAATGCAGGTTATGGTTTAAATTTGTTTACATTATATATAGTTTATTCAGCGTGTCTTTGTGTATTGTGACACGTCTGGGTAACTTGATTAAATACAGATAGCTTAGACCTCTTGTGTCAAGTCAATAGTGCGTTTACACTATATTTTGCGTATCCAATACTGTATATGTGGTAGCAATGGCTGCTATCATTTTCTCATTTATTAGTTATTTTTAGGCTACGGTCCTGTCTTGTTATAAATAAGATCACTGATATATGTAAAGTATATATGCAGCACGGTAATATTAGTGCTTATATATGAGTAATTCAGTTTATCCATTGTTGTCTTTCCACTTATCGAGTAATATCACTACGTTAACTGTATAGTGTTCACATACACTGTTAAGGATATTAAGTATTTGCAAGCCGCAGCTTTATCTTGCTATAATTAAACTAGATGCTATAAAAGCAATCACCGCTGTAATGGTATCTCACAACCCACATAGCTTAAGGTGTTGAGTGTTCACCGTTAGTATGTAACCGCCTTTTGTGTCTATCCATCAATGCTGTGGGTTTCAAGTAGCTAGATAGAGTAGTAAATTATATATAAGGTGAGATATACTGCGTTGCTGTTCGCTCTCAATGGTAACAGAGTGTCAGTGAGCCGCTTATAGAATCTAACTTAAATAAGTATCATTACTATAAATTCTAAGTAGCTGCATCGCTAAATAGTAATTATTATGTAAAAATTAGCTCTGCTGCGTTCCTGTCCGCTGTCAACCTTAATAACGTATTAGTAAACCGTTGTTGGATTATACTGCAATTTTATGCTAACAGCGTTAATCTTAATAACTTCTAAATGGCTACATATGTTAGGATGGACACGAACGATATCTGTGTCCCCACAACTGCCCCAATAAAGTATGTCAGTGTTCTGACAGTGTCAGAAATCCCCAGCAACCTTAAATTAATACCCCATATTAAGGACTTAGATTATAACCATTTTAAAGTTGTAGGTGCTAATGGCTTAACGGAGTCAAACCAGAGTGTATTTAGTTAAAAGGCATCTAGTCTGTTGACACGTTACGCCCGTGAGGGCTTTTTCAAAGGCAGTGAGCCGCCGGCAATGACCCTATTTAAACCTCCTTGTGCCGGAAGTTCCGCCCAATACTACATTCAATTGGATTCACAATATGTCAATCATTCACCATTCTTTGTTAAGGTGGTATTTTGGTACTGCTCATTTTTTTATCGAATAGTTTACTGTGATCCATCTTCATTGTCAGTTTGTAATGTATCTTATTTAATAGTCTTTAATAGGTCGATCTCAGGAGTTACTGAAAGTATTCAAAATGTTATCCCAATTGATTATTTTTAATAAGATGATGCTTTTGCTTATTGTGACAGATATATTAGTATTTAATAAAGGTAAATTAAAACTGTATAAGTGTTGTATTATTTCCGGATTTGTTTTTCTTGTGATCCAAGTATATAAAGGTATTTGTTTTCAATATACCTTATTATTCCTTTTATAATCCTACTGATTTGTAAATATATTCCCTTGGTCAAATAATTACTCGTTCTTATTTGATTAATTATTATCATTATACAATGTATTGGATTCTGTGTACACAGTTCTATTTTTAATATGTAGTTATGTAATATTGTACAGTTTTTTTTAAATGTAATCCTGTGTGATAATATTCCATAAGTCCTATATTCACCAGTCTTCTGGTTCCTATATTACCAGACATTATCATATTTATTTATGAAATATAGTCCGTTATTAACTTCCATTGTATTCTATATTAGCAATCTAGTAAAGGCTATATATGTAATCTCTTTTATAAAAAAACATCCTCAAGACAATTTTATTGACTGGGTCTGATAATGTACATCAAATTTATGTCATATATATCCTCATTTTTATTATAATTAGTTCCTGTGAGTCCATACTTATCTAATCCTTTCAGAATAAAATATAAATTAATACTTTTTTAATATCAACTTAAGTTATTTTTATATATAACTTTTCTAAGTATATATTAATTTAATGTAGTGACGTGCAGTCATAGGAGGCAGGTGAGGCAGCGCCGCAGCGCCTCACCTGTCCTATGTGTGCATTACACCTTTTAAATTCTATTTTATTAATAGAATAAAAAATCTTAAAGTTTATTAAAAAAAAATTTGTACCCCAACTTACCCCCCTAGCCCCCCACCCCCCCCAAACGCCAACTCCACCATCAACATATGACTGTAGAAGATTAGAATAGTGAGCGATTCATTGCGATCCATATTGCGCAATGAAGAAGAGGCTGCGAATGTGAGCCGTTCAGCTCCCTTCCATTGCGCAACATGGATGGCTAGAGACAGCGCTACCCAGTGCTCTTTGTGATGGTATACCGCTCCCTACCGCTCCCTATTGAGGCTGCTTCTAAGGAGCCTCGGGAGCCCTCAGCCAATCGGCGCAGCGGTCCTGTGTGAGATTCACGTGGCTGAGTCTCTCTCATCTACGTCACACTCACACAGGAACTTCGGGAAGAGAGCGCGCTTCTAGCCTTTTAGTCACCAAAGTGCCGGTAGCGGGTAGCCGGTAGGAGCAGCTATGACTAACTGGCAGGGAGCCGATGGAGTTGAGTGATGAGCGAGCCTAGCGAGGGAGTGTGGCGTGGCTGGTTTTCAAACTGCCACCCTGGAGGCGGCGGATCCCATAGGAATCAATGGGAGTCTGACCATAGCGAAAGTACAAGTTCGCTGCTGCCAGATATCCCATTGATTCCTATGGGAGCTGTCTACACCTAACACCCTAACACGTACCCCGAGTCTAAACACCACTAATCTGCCCCCCTACACCGCCGCAACTAAATAAAGTTATTCCCACCTAAACCACCGCTCCCGGAGCCCACCGCAAGCTACTCTATACATATTAACCCCTAAACTGCCGCTCCCGGAGCCCACCGCCACCTACATTATACCTAGTAACCCCTACCCTGCCCCCCCTATACCGCCGCCCTCTATAATAAAGTTATTAACCCCTATCCTGCCCCCCTATACCGTCGCCCTCTATAATAAAGTTATTAACCCCTATCCTGCCCCCCCATACCGTCGCCACCTATAATAAAGTTATTAACCCCTATCCTGCCCCCCACTACACCGCCGCCACTGTAATAAATTTATTAACCCCTAAACCTAAGTCTAACACTAACCCTAACACCCCCTAACTTAAATATTAATTAAATAAATCTAAATAATATTTATATTATGAACTAAATTAATCCTATTTAAAACTAAATACTTACCTTTAAAATAAACCCTAATATAGCTACAATATAAATAATAATTATATTGTAGCTATCTTAGGATTTATTTTTATTTTACAGGCAAATTTCAATTTTGGAGTTTTGTCGGTAACGACCCGAAAAGCTAACGCTGGCTTTTTTCTGGCCGCACCTTTAAAATAACTCTGGTATTGAGAGTCCACAGAATGGCTGCGTTAGGCTCCAAAAAAGGAGATTTCGATCAGCCAATAGAATGCGAGCTCAATCTGATTGCCTGATTGAATCAGCCAATCGTATTGAACTTGATTCTGATTGGCTGATTCCATTAGCCAATCAGAATATTCCTACCTTAATTCCGATTGGCTGATAGAATCCTATCAGCCAATCGGAATTCGAGGGACGCCATCTTGGATGACGTCATTTAAAGGAACCGTCATTCGGCTAGTAGGCGTCGGGAGAAGAGGATGTTCCGCGTCGGATGGAAGATGATGGCTCCCGAAGAAAGAAGATTGAAGATGCTGTTGATAGAAGACTTCATCCGGATCATGGACCTCTTCAGCTCCCGCTTGGATGAAGACTTCAGCCGGATCATGGACCTCTTCAACTCCCGCTTTGATGATGACTTCAGCCGGATCATGGACCTCTTCAGCCCCCCGCTTGGGCTTGGATCAGGACATCGGAGGAGCTCTTCTGGATCGATCGGTGAACCTGGTATGGTGAAGATAAGGTAGGAAGATCTTCAGGGGCTTAGTGTTAGGTTTATTTAAGGGGGGTTTGGGTTAGATTAGGGGTATGTGGGTGGTGGGTTGTAATGTTGGGGGGGGGGTATTGTATGGTTTTTTTTACAGGCAAAAGAGCTGAACTTCTTGGGGCATGCCCCGCAAAGGGCCCTGTTCAGGGCTGGTAAGGTAAAAGAGCTTTGAACTTTAGTAATTTAGAATAGGGTAGGGCATTTTTTTATTTTGGGGGTCTTTGTTATTTTATTAGGGGGCTTAGAGTAGGTGTAATTAGTTTAAAATTGTTGTAATATTTTTCTTATGTTTGTAAAAAAAAATTTATTTTTTGTAACTTAGTTCTTTTTTATTTTTTGTACTTTAGTTAGTTTATTTCATTGTAGTTATTTGTAGGTACTGTATTTAATTAATTTATTGATAGTGTAGTGTTAGGTTTAATTGTAGGTAATTGTAGGTATTTTATTTAATTAATTTATTGATAGTGTAGTGTTAGGTTTAATTGTAACTTAGGTTAGGATTTATTTTACAGGTAATTTTGTAATTATTTTAACTAGGTAGCTATTAAATAGTTCTTAACTATTTAATAGCTATTGTACCTGGTTAAAATAAATACAAAGTTACCTGTAAAATAAATATTAATCCTAAAATAGCTATAATATAATTATAATTTATATTGTAGCTATATTAGGATTTATTTTACAGGTAAGTATTTAGCTTTAAATAGGAATAATTTATTTAATAAGAGTTAATTAATTTCATTAGATTTAAATTATATTTAACTTAGGGGGGTGTTAGTGTTAGGGTTAGACTTATCTTTAGGGGTTAATACATTTATTAGAATAGCGGTGAGCTCCGGTCGGCAGATTAGGGGTTAATGTTTTAAGTTAGGTGTCGGCGATGTTAGGGAGGGCAGATTAGGGGTTAATACTATTTATTATAGGGTTAGTGAGGCGGATTAGGGGTTAATAACTTTATTATAATAGCGGTGCGGTCCGGTCGGCAGATAAGGGGTTAATAAGTGTAGGCAGGTGGAGGCGACGTTGAGGGCGGCAGATTAGGGGTTAATAAATATAATATAGGGGTCGGCGGTGTTAGGGGCAGCAGATTAGGGGTACATAGCTATAATGTAGGTGGCGGCGCTTTGCGGTCGGCAGATTAGGGGTTAATTATTGTAGGTAGCTGGCAGCGACGTTGTGGGGGGCAGGTTAGGGGTTAATAAATATAATACAGGGGTCGGCAGTGTTAGGAGCAGCAGATTAGGGGTACATAAGTATAACGTAGGTGGCGGTCGGCAGATTAGGGGTTAAAAAAATTGAATCGAGTGGCGGCGATGTGGGGGGACCTCGGTTTAGGGGTACATAGGTAGTTTATGGGTGTTAGTGTACTTTAGAGCACAGTAGTTAAGAGCTTTATGAACCGGCGTTAGCCCAGAAAGCTCTTAACTACTGACTTTTTTCTGCGGCTGGAGTTTTGTCGTTAGATTTCTAACGCTCACTTCAGACACGACTCTAAATACCGGAGTTAGAAAGATCCCATTGAAAAGATAGGATACGCAAATGACGTAAGGGGATCTGCGGTATGGAAAAGTCGCGGCTGAAAAGTGAGCGTTAGACCCTTTTTGAGTGACTCCAAATACCGGCGGTAGCCTAAAACCAGCGTTAGGAGCCTCTAATGCTGGTTTTCACGGCTACCGCCAAACTCCAAATCTAGCCGTAAGATAGCTACAATGTAATTAATAATTACATTGTAGCTATTTTAGGATTTATATTTATTTTACAGGTAACTTTGTATTTATTTTAGCTAGTTAGAATAGTTATTAAATAGTTATTAACTATTTAATAACTACCTAGCTAAAATAAATACAAAATTACCTGTAAAATAAATCCTAACCTAAGTTACAATTAAACCTAACACTACACTATCATTAAATGAATTAAATAAATTAACTACAAATAACTACAATTAAATACAATTACATAAACTAACTAAAGTACAAAAAATAAAAAAGCTAAGTTACAAAAAATAAAAAACATAAGTTACAAACATTTAAAAAATATTACAACAATTTTAAGCTAATTACACCTAATCTAAGCCCCCTAATAAAATAACAAAGCCCCCCAAAATAAAAACATTCCCTACCCTATTCTACATTAAAAAATTTCAAAGCTCTTTTACCTTACCAGCCCTTAAAAGGGCCTTTTGTGGGGCATGCCCCAAAGAAAACTGCTCTTTTGCCTGTAAAAGAAAAATACAACCCCCCCAACATTAAAACCCACCACCCACATACCCCTAATCTAACCCAAACCCCCCTTAAAATAACCTAACACTAATCCCCTGAAGATCATCTTACCTTGAGTCGTCTTCACTCAGCCGAGCCACCGATGGAACTGAAGAGGAAATCCGGAGCGCCAGAAGTGATCCTCCAAGGGGCGCTGAAGAAATCTTCCATCCGATGAAGTGATCCTCCAAGTGGCGCTGAAGAAGTCTTCCATCCGGCCGATGTCATCTTCCAAGCGGCGCTGAAGATCATCTTCCATCCGGGCGATGTCATCTTCCAAGCGGGGTCTTCAATCTTCTTGCTTCAGGATCGTTCCTCATCCCGCCGACGCGGAACATCCTTCTTCCCCGACGGACTAACAACGAATGAAGGCTCCTTTAAGGGACGTCATCCAAGATGGCGTCCCATCAATTCCGATTGGCTGATAGGATTCTATCAGCCAATCGGAATTAAGGTAGGAAAACTCTGATTGGCTGATTGAATCAGCCAATCAGATTGAGATCGCATTCTATTGGCTGATCGGAACAGCCAATAGAATGCGATCTCAATCTGATTGGCTGATTCAATCAGCCAATCAGATTTTTCCTACCTTAATTCCGATTGGCTGATAGAATCCTATCAGCCAATCGGAATTGAAGGGACGCCATCTTGGATGACGTCCCTTAAAGGAGCCTTCATTCGTCGTTAGTCCGTCGGGGAAGAAGGATGTGCCGCGTCGGCGGGATGAAGATCGATCCTGAAGCAAGAAGATTGAAGACCCCGCTTAGAAGATGACATCGCCCGGATAGAAGACTTCTTCAGCGCCGCTTGGAAGATGACATCGGCCGGATGGAAGACTTCTTCAGCGCCGCTTGGAGGATCACTTCATCGGATGGAAGATTTCTTCAGCGCCCCTTGGAGGATCACTTCTGGCGCTCCGGATTTCCTCTTCAGTTCCATCGGTGGCTCGGCTGAGTGAAGACGACTCAAGGTAGGATGATCTTCAGGGGATTAGTGTTAGGTTATTTTAAGGGGGGTTTGGGTTAGATTAGGGGTATGTTGGTGGTGGGTTTTAATGTTGGGGGGGGGGGTTGTATTTTTGTTTTACAGGCAAAAGAGCAGTTTTCTTTGGGGCATGCCCCACAAAAGGCCCTTTTAAGGGCTGGTAAGGTAAAAGAGCCTTGAACTTTTTTAATGTAGAATAGGGTAGGGAATGTTTTTATTTTGGGGGGCTTTGTTATTTTATTAGGGGGCTTAGATTAGGTGTAATTAGCTTAAAATTGTTGTAATAGTTTTTAAGTGTTTGTAACTTATGTTTTTTATTTTTTGTAACTTAGCTTTTTTTATTTTTTGTACTTTAGTTAGTTTATGTATTTGTATTTAATTGTAGTTATTTGTAGTTAATTTATTTAATTCATTTAAAGATAGTGTAGTGTTAGGTTTAATTGTAACTTAGGTTAGGATTTATTTTACAGGTAATTTTGTATTTCTTTTAGCTAGGTAGTTATTAAATAGTTAATAACTATTTAATAACTATTCTAACTAGCTAAAGTAAATACAAAGTTACCTGTAAAATAAATATAAATCCTAAAATAGCTACAATGTAATTATGAATTACATTGTAGCTATCTTAGGGTTTATTTTACAGGTAAGTATTTAGTTTTAAATAGGAATAATTTATGAAAGTATAGTGTAGTGTTAGGTGTAATTGTAACTTAGGTTAGTTTTTATTTTACAGGTAAATTTCTCTTTATTTTAGATAGGTAAGCTATTAAATAGTTAATAACTATTTAATAGCTATTGTACCTAGTTAAAATAAATTGAAAGTTACCTATAAAATAAAAATAAATCCTAAGATAGCTACAATATAATTATTATTTATATTTTAGGTATATTAGGGTTTATTTTATAGGTAAGTATTTAGTTTTAAATAGGATTAATTTAGTTAATAATAGAAATATTATTTAGATTTATTTAATTAATATTTAAGTTAGGGGGGTGTTAGGGTTAGTGGCGGCGGTGTAGTGGGGGGCAGGATAGGGGTTAATAAATTTATTAGAGGTGGCGACTGTGTAGGGGGGGCAGGATAGGGGTTAATAAATTTAAGATAGGTTGCGGCGGGTTCAGGGAGCGGCGGTTTAGGGGTTAAACTATTTATTTATTTGCGGCGAGGTGCGGGATCGGCAGGATAGGGGTTAATAACTTTATTACAGAGGGCGACGGTATAGGGGGGGCAGGATAGGGGTTACTTGGTATATGTAGGTGGCAGCGGTGTCAGGGAGCGGCGGTTTAGGGGTTAATACATTTAGCAGAGTTGCGGCAGGGTCTAGGAGCGGCGGTTTAGGGGTTAATACATTTAGCAGAGTTGCGGCAGGGTCTAGGAGCGGCGGTTTAGGGGTTAATACATTTAGCAGAGTTGCGGCAGGGTCTAGGAGCGGCGGTTTAGGGGTTAATACATTTAGCAGAGTTGCGGCAGGGTCTAGGAGCGGCGGTTTAGGGGTTAATACATTTAGCAGAGTTGCGGCAGGGTCTAGGAGCAGTGGTTTAGGGGTTAGTAACTTTATTTAGTTGCGGGGGGCTCCGGGGGCGCCGGTATAGGGGGTAGAACAGTGCAGTTTAGTGTGAGTGCTTAGTGACAGGCTAGCAATAAAGCTGGGAAAAAGCCGAAGAGCAGCGAGATCAGATGAGTGATAACTCTCACAGTCCGCTGCTCATCGCCCCGTAGCTTTTTGACAGCTTTATTTGATAACTTAGGCGTACTTTTTCAGGTCCGCAGCGGCGAAGGTAGGCGGGCGTATTGGGACGGCGAAGGCAGGAAAGTTGACACGATGATAACTACCCCCCATGTGGTGCATTGTGTATGCGTGGGTGTGTATTGCACATACGTGGATATGGAATTTGTGAGGGGGGCTTTTTTACTTGAACATATGGTCATGGTGCATTATACTACTTTACTTATGTTGGTGCAATACTACTGTAAGGGCAGTATCATAAATTCATATGTGCAGAAGGTGCATTGTGCTCTGTTTTAAAGTGGCAATTTTGTGTATTTGTCAAATTGTGAATGGTTACTAGTCATATGGACATCATGGTGGAGAGGTTTGTGCACACTGGAAGTTGGCACACAGCTGCTGCAGCTGCATCACATATGACTCTGCCAGTCTCCCTCTGATTAACCTTTTGAATGCCAGAAAAAGCAGCAACACATTAAAAAAACAACTGTTTTGCTGTCCTATTTGGAATCCCAGGACTAATGGCAAGTAAAGTGATGTAAATGAATGCCGTCAGTGCAGACCAGGTTGTGCACATAAAGTGCAATGTATAGATAAGTACACTTTAATAAAAATAGATTTATGTCTGCTTCTCAGCATTGTGTACTGTTCACAACATATAGACGCAATACAATAGTGAATATCTGATCTGGTTGTGATTGTTTTATGTCTTTATGCTATGTGGCTACAAACTAAGCAGAATATATCCAGTACCATTTAGTTTAACCCATTTATGCAATGCCGTTTATATGCTCAGTGCAGAGCAGTTTAATGTGCAATACACTGGTATAGGGGCAAAGGAGTTGCAGCCCTAGGCGGATCTAACTCGAACTTCTGCACAAACCTTTTGAGCTTTTACATGGTCAGTGTCTCGGCCCTATGCCTGCTTTTATTGCCTTTTAAAAGTTTTAAGCACTCTTAGCAGCTGAGCCTGTTGAGCCTGTTTGTGTAAGACAGATCAAGTGCATTACTATATTAATAAAATGAAGCAGCAAGCCTATTTTTACTAAAAAAACTAATAATTAAATTATATTAACTTGATAATTATGTACTTTACTAAATTTAAGTACACTATACTACTACACTGTCAGACACTTACATTTAAGTACACTATACTACTACACTGTCAGACACTTACATTTAAGTACACTATACTACTACACTGTCAGAGACTTACATTTAAGTACACTATACTACTACACTGTCAGACACTTACATTTAAGTACACTATACTACTACACTGTCAGACACTTACATTTAAGTACACTATACTACTACACTGTCAGACACTTACATTTAAGTACACTATACTACTACACTGTCAGACACTTACATTTAAGTACACTGTACTACTACACTGTCAGACACTTACATTTAAGTACACTATACTACTACACTGTCAGACAATTACATTTAAGTACACTATACTACTACACTGTCAGACACTTACATTTAAGTACACTATACTACTACACTGTCAGACACTTACATTTAAGAACACTATACTACTACACTGTCAGACACTTACATTTAAAAACAGTATAATTCCATTATAAAGTACATAATTATCAAGTTAATATCATTGATTTTTTTTTAATAAAATAAGCTTGCTGCTTCATTGCTTTTATTAATATAGTAATGCACTTGATCTATAGCACAATTGACACAGTTCAATATACAAATGCTACTGACTGGGACAATATCTTGAATGTTTTTTTTTAAGTCAAGAAATATAAAATGTCTGTTAGAAGGCAGCAGTATTTACTATAATGTATTCCCCTCATATTAACTGCTGCCTATTGATTCAAGCAAATGTTGTTATGAAAGTAAATTAAGTAGAGCAATAAACTAGAACTTTCCACAGAAGGTGTAGAAAAAAAAATAACTTCTCACAAAAAAACCTAGAAAAGCGCAACTTATTAAAAATGTATAAATCTTTAAAATAAGTTTCTGAATTTGTTTCACTTACAAATAAATTATATTAATTAAAAAATTGTGTTTAAGATTTTCAGTAAAATGTGGTGCTCATAAACAGCTATAGGTTGTAATACAGTCTGCGGTTAAATGCTGCACAATATCTCAAACACGGACATCATGGAGATTTTAGGAATCAAGAAAGAAAACACTAGGGGGAGATAGGTTGTTTATTATTATTTGTCTGAGTGTACTGTGTTAGCATGCCATTAGCAAGCAGATTATTTCATTGCTTAATAAAATTATTATAAAAGTAAAGCAGCCACCACTATATGGATATCAAAGGTTCATGCTGTGATGCTAGAATATCTCACATCACAGCATGAACTTTTGATATCCATATAGTGGTGTCTGATTTACTTATATAATTTTATTAAGCAATCTGCTAATGCTAACAGCTATTAATAGAGACCATCATTTAAATGTTAGAATATTTCACACAATTTGAGATATTCTTACATATGGTCTCTATTAATAGCTGTTAGCATACCCAGATTGGAAGGCTGGAAGCATAAATAAATAAATAAGTACCACTTTATCTCCTTGTGCAACTTTAAGTAATTATTTATTTATTTTTGCTTTCAGCCTTCCACCTGTTATTAAGTGCAAACTGTGCTGTGCAACTGCATATTGAGGTATGCAGTGGTTCAGCTATAATTAAAACCTGCCCTGTTGGGGGTACTTGCGGCCCGCCGTATATGTGTTTCTCCGGCGTATCATATCTAGTGCCTCACCAGCCTCTGACCTCACCGCACGTCACTGATTTAATGTGTAGCTTTGTCAAATTGGAACATGAGTGTGCCGTGCTTGTGACCTTAAACAATTAAGTGTGATTTCAATAAGTGCAATTATCTTGGTTACTACGAGTTTTATGGTGATGTTGTTCTTCATTTACATGTTCTTTCCAATTCTGGACAAACTGATTGGATTTTCGTGCAATAAAAAATCTTGTGAACATACTAATAGGACAAGTGATGTGGTGTGTGAATTAACATACAAGTGTGTGCTTCAAATGAAATGAATTAGTGATATATTTATACTGTACCCTATGGATGGTTGATTACCTAATCTGGTTTTCAATACTGGGTCCGTCATGAGGATATTCCAGTGTTTTTTAATAATTTTGATCACCTCTGGTGTTTGACTGTTATGTGTGAGGATTAGTCTGGGAGTTGTGTTGTCACTTTTAATTTTTGTATGGAGCAGTTCATTTCTGTTTGTTTGTGTCACTCTGTATTTGACCTTTTTAACACTCCGTCTGCTATAACCTCGATTCACTAGTCTTGTTTCAAGTTCCAAGGCTCTCTTGTTAAATGTCTCTTTATCAGAGCAGTTTCTCCTTATCCTGAGAAATTCTCCTATGGGTAAACTCTTAATTGTTCCAGGAGCATGGGCACTTGTACTGTATAATAGGCTATTAGTTGCTGTCTTTTATCTGTAAAGATCTGTTTTTACATCTCCTTGTTCTTTCTTGTAGATAGTAATGTCCAAAAAGTTAATAGCATTCTGACTAGCTTCGTGAGTTCGTTTTATATTTAAATAATTTTGATTTAAAATATTCAAAAATTCCAGTAGCAGAGTATCTTTCCAGAAAATATTTTACTGCTTGGACCCCCATTTTGTGGTCTATTGACGTGTAAAGCGATTCCATGTCAGTTGTGACCAACCATACTTCTCTGTTTGAATTTGTTCCCTCCAATCTTTGAAGTATTTGCATGGTGTCTCGAATAAATTATGGTAATTCTTGTACATAACCACGTAATCTAAAGTCAACGTATTGACTTGCCTTTTCTGTAAGACAGCCTATCCCTGAAACGATAGGTCTGCCTGGTGGATTTTCAGAGTCTTTATGGACCTTAGGTATTATGTAGAAGGAATCTTTGGATTAGGTACCATAAGGTATTTTCTTTCTTTTTCTGAAATTATTCCTTTTCGGAAGGCTTGATTGATCATATGGTCATAGATTTTTTGGTATCCTGTCGTGGGATGATGAAGAAGTTTAGTGTAGCAGCTTTGGTTCCTCAGTTGTTTGTGTACCTCCTTAAGGTACATCTCCAGGGGCCATATTACGATGTTGCCCCCTTTGTCGGCATTGCGTATCACTATTTCCTCTCTTTGTCTTAATTCCTGGAGCGCTATCCTTTCTTTGTATGACAGGTTCTTATGTGTCGGTAATATTGGTAATGCTTTAACATCATTACAAACCAATTAATTGAATACATCAAGTTGGGGGGTGTTAATGTTTCTTGGCATAAATGTGGATTTATTTTTTACATTTTGTCTCCATCTGACAAGTAATCGTTTGCCACACAGGCAAAACGAAAAACAGACATTACTTCACAACAACAATGTCACTAATTATATTTAAATAATAAGTGGACTTAATCCATGATACTCTTTGGACAAAAGGAAACTTTTTCTAGATCTGATAATAAAGATCTAGTTTTACACCTATCTTTTTATGAACATTTGGATAAGTCCACTTTACCCAATACCCTTCCTTTCAACCTATAAGCGTTGTCACTTTAGAATCCTGACACCTCTCCTAGTCATTTTAGGGGGGTGACAGTGACTACCACTCCCCATATTATATCCAAATCCTATACATGCTTATTCTAGTACTGTAGTGCACATAGTACCCAGAATTTATACCATACTCCCAAAGTTTTCACAACCTAGTACGTAATTCTTGATGATTGTTAGGTGCTTATAAGCGCTCTATATATGTTTATAATCTATTGCGGTGACATTAACCTATAATCAGGCCATACACACGATTGATATAGTCACCTCTCAGGTTTATCTGTACCTGGGGCACACCAGAGTGTAAATTTTAACATATTTTTGTTAGTCTTTTTAATTGTTAATTTAATAAAAGTTATGTTTTACAATATTCGGATCTTACCGCCATAAGTCTGGGCACAGAGTGCTTAGGTGCATTCTGTTAGTGGATAACTTTTTATCCACTATTTTGTTGGTATAAATAATTAATGCACAGCACCAACCCACATTATTGACAATATTAGGAAATAGATAGCGCATTTACTTATACGGCGCTATAAAAAGATATTTAGAATTTGTGGGGTTGCCAATTTTTTAGTGCCATTGTTAACTCTTTCTTGTCAGTTTCTCTGACTCAGTTTTTATCACTATGTTGCAGGCTTATAAGTCTGTTTTAAGGAACATGTATTATCAGGTTTGGAAAACCTATATTTTATGGTGTTCTTCTCATAAATTCTATTGGCATTCTTTTAGAATTCCTAGAATTTTACAGTTTTTTCAGGATGGTTTGGATAAAGGTTTGTCTGCAAGTACTTTGAAGGGACAAATCGCTGCTCTTTCTGTTTTATTTCATAAGAAATATTGCTAATCTTCCTGACTTTCACTGTTTTGTTCAGGCTTTGGCTCGTATCAAGCCTGTTATTAAATCAATTTCTCCTCCTTGGAGTCTTAATTTGGTTTTAAAGACTTTGCAGGCTCCTCCGTTTGAGCCTATGCATTCTTTGGATATTATACTACTTTCTTTGGAAGTATTGTTCCTTTTGGCTATCTCTTCAGCTAGAAGAGTTCCTGAATTGTCTGCTTTCTCTTGTGAGTCTCCTTTTCTGATTTTCCATCAGGATAAAGCTGTTTTACGGCCTTCGTTTAAATTTCTTCCTAAGGTTATGAATTCTAACAACATTAGTAGGGAAATTGTTGTTCCTTCTTTGTGTCCTAATCCTAAGAATACTCTTGAAAGAACTTTACATTCTTTGGATATTGTAAGAGCTTTGAAATATTATGTTGACGCTAATAAAGATTTCAGTAAAACTTCTAGTCTATATGTTGTTTCTTTCTGGTACTAGGAAAGGTCAGAAAGCCCCTGCCATTTCTTTGGCATCTTGGTTAAAGCTTTGGATTCACAAGACTTATTTGGAGGCGGGACAGTCTCCGCCTCAGAGAATTACAGCTCATTCTACTAGATCAGTAGCTACTTCTTGGGCTTTTAAGAATGAAGCTTCGGTTGATCAGATTTGCAAAGCAACAGCTTGGTCTTCTTTGCATACATTTACTAAATTCTATCATTTTAATATATTTGCTTCTTCTGAAGCAGTCTTTGGTAGAAAAGTTCTTCAGGCAGCGGTCTCAGTTTGATTCTTCTGCTTATGATTTAAGTTTTTTTGTTGATATTTATAACAAAGACTTATTTTTTTGTACGGATTTAATTTTTCAGCAGAAAAAGCTGTTTTTATTTTAATCCTCCCTCTCTAGTGACTCTTCTTTGGACTTCGACATCTTGGGTATTTCTATCCCATACGTCACTAGCTCATGGACTCTTGCCAATTACATGAAAGAAAACATAATTTATGTAAGAACTTACCTGATAAATTCATTTCTTTCATATTGGCAAGAGTCCATGAGACCCACCCTTTTTTTCTGGTGGTTATGATTTTTTGTATAAAAGTACAATTATATTTCCAATTCCTCTTTTTGTATGCTTTTTTACTCCTTATTTTATCACCTCACTTCTTGACTATTCGTTAAATTGAGTTGTGGGTGTGGTGGGAGGTGTATTTATAGGCATTTGAGGTTTGGGAAACTTTGCCCACTCCTGGTAGGAATGTATATTCCATACGTCACTAGCTCATGGACTCTCGCCAATATGAAAGAAATGAATTTATCAGGTAAGTTCTTACATAAATTATGTTTTTAGACATAGTAAACCATTTGTTACACAAATCTCTTCCTGCGTGAGGCTCAGAAATCTGAAACTATTTTACTTTTATCATATCTGGCACCTAACAGGGTTTTGTCATATTAAATGCACTTAAATGTTAAAGAAATGTTTAAAAAGGGACTTGAATAACAAAACTAAGCTTTCAGATAGATCATGCAATTTCAGGAGTTTTTTTTTTTTTTAAGTTAATGGGCACGGTCTTCTTAGGAGCAGGAATGCATTGTACCAGAGTGTGACACAATAGGCAACATTTATTAATGACCGGATGGAGAAAGTTTGCTACCGCAAAAGCTGTCCGCTTGGCCTCAGAGCAGGTAGCATACACTGCCCCGCAAACATGCCACCCCCTGCAAGCGCACAGCCAATCACATGCAAGCAGGGCTGTCAATCATTCAGGATGATTGCACTCCAACACATTTTAGGTTACATACCAGCGGTCTTAATACTTCTGATATTTAACAAGTGTTTCAGGCTACTCCAGACAGCATGGCTAAGTAAGTAATTTTGCTTATTTTTAAAAATGATTTTAAAATACTTTCCAGCAATATTTAAAAATATTTTTTTATGCAAACTATTTTTACTTAAAGGGACATAATACTCATATGCTAAATCACTTGAAACTGATGCAGTATAACTGTAAAAAGCTGACAGGAAAATATCACCTGAGCATCTCTATGTAAAAAAGGAAGATATTTTACCTCACAATTTCCTCAGCTCAGCAGAGTAAGTTCTGTGTAAAAAGTTATACTCAGCTGCTCCCAGCTGCAGGTAAAAAAAAATAATAAAATGAAGAAATGAACAGCAGCCAATCAGCATCAGCAGTGCTGAGGTCATGAACTCTTACTGTGCTCTCATGAGATTTGACTTAACTCTCATGAGATTTCATAGTAAGCTTCCTTTACCTGATTGGTGAAATAATATGAGAGTGCACGAAGCTCATCCTTTCAGTTGTCCCGGGACAGATATACTAATATGCTGCTTAAAAATCCTTTACAATGGGAGGTGGCTACTGAGGAACTTTTGAGGTAAAATATCTTTCTTTTTTACATAGAGATGTTCAGGTGATATTTTCTAATCAGCTTTTTACAGCTATGCTGCATCACTTTCAAGTGTTTAAACATTTGGGTATTATGGCCCTTTAATTGGCCCTTTTAGGATATGCACCAATCTCAACATGTATTATGGCACTTTAAAGTTATCAAAGACCTTATATTTATTCAAATGCAAGATACTTATACAATTGCCATTCAGCAGTAATATCCCCTACAATACAAGTGAAACAGCAATACCGTTGTACAGTGTGAAAGGACAATAGCAATTTGCATGTGTGAAATTAGCCTTTTCAAAAGATCCCCACAACTTGTAAATCAATTAGTCACACATTTGAGTTACACCTTATCAGTACACGCATATTTGTAATTTATGTGCATTATATTGTAAAAATGTTTTTTATACATTTTGACTGTTTATTTATAATAAAAAAATGTGTTTTGGATGTTGATACAAGATTAACAGTACAGGATTCTAAAATATTTCATTTAAAAAACTTAAATTATGCTTACCTGATAATTTTATTTTCTTCAGATGGAAAGAGTCCACAGCTGCATTCATTACTTTTGGGAAATAAGAACCTGGCTGCCAGGAGGAGGCAAAGAAACCCCAGCCAAAGGCTTAAATACTCCTCCCACTTCCCTCATCCCCCAGTCATTCTGCCAAGGAACAGTAGAAGAAATATCAGGGTGAAAAGGTGCCAGAAGAATAAAATACAGATGCCCCACATAAAAATATGGGTGGGGAGCTGTGGACTCTTTCCATCCGAAGAAGTTTTTCTTCATAAATGGAAAGAGTCCACAGCTGCATTCATTACTTTTGGGAAAACAATACCCAAGCTATAGAGGACACTAAATGCCAAGATGGGAGTGTACAAAATGCGGCCCATTCTGAAGGCACCAGGCCTGAATCCACTACCCAACAAAACACAGCTTCGTCCAAAGCCAAGAAACATTTAAAAGGAAAAAAAAAAAAAAAAAAGGCCCCAAGGACACATACCCGCAGATAGTCCGGAAGCCCAGCTAGAGACCACAAAATCAGACTCAACTGAGCCAACAGTCCTCCAGGAGACACCATCGCCCTCCCTGCAAGGAGGGATAAACATAATCTGGGTTACCCGCATGTGTAGTAGTAGGGAGTGGTAGGGAACTCGCCTCGCGGAGGACAGAACCCCTAGAAGCGGATGACTTAACGGTCCCTTGATTCCCCGAGCCCGAGGAACAATGCGCTCTAGTACAGCATACAGAACATAACTGATTGACATGTGTCAACAGAGCCAATTCACATTCTTCACAAGTCAAAGAATCTGAATCTGAAAGTTGAACAGTCTCAGCATCAGAATCCTCCATAACTGGATAGAGAATAGAACAATATGGACTAAAAGAAAACAAAATCAAAACGGCACCTGACACCCACAATGGCTGGGGCACTCACCACCTCCTATGAACCAGACACTGGCAGACCAGAATTTTTCAGTTGCCACACGGTCAGGAATGCGGAAATGGAAGACCAGATCGTAAACACGCCCAGTCACAAGGTGAACTGTACAGTCCAAAAAAAGCGCGCCCAACCATAAGGTTGCGTCACTTCCAAAGGCCTTTATGTTCCAAGCCAGGAGCCCAGCTAACGCTACACATAA
Organism: Bombina bombina; assembly: GCF_027579735.1. Lineage (NCBI taxonomy): Eukaryota > Metazoa > Chordata > Amphibia > Anura > Bombinatoridae > Bombina > Bombina bombina. The sequence continues at coordinate 1,123,430,529 of NC_069504.1, forward strand.
GCAGATTGAATCACATAACAAATATGATTAAAAAAAACCCTGTTCAATAATCCCCCTCAGAAAATATTAACCCTTGATTTCAAGATACCAAAGGAGTCTCACTGAGACCCTATATTTTTTTTATTAAGTCCTGCAAGATGGTCCTTACAGAAAACAAATTCTGATGAAGTAAAATGAAACAATCTTACCAGAATCTATGCCGTGGAATAGGAACACGGCCCTTCAAGTGTAACGGATAGTAGCAGCGGGATGGTTTCGCAGAAAGACTCTCCCTTCATCTCCGGACTCTAACTTTCATCCAAGCCCTCACTGAGAGACTGATAGGATTACTCAAAATTCCCGTCCCATGCCGAAGAGTACTACCCTCCATAAGAGACAAACTTCTGACACTTCTCTGCCAACATCCTGGGACGAAAGGCAAAGAATGACTGGGGGATGAGGAAAGTGGGAGGAGTATTTAAGCCTTTGGCTGGGGTTTGCCTCCTCCTGGTGGCCAAGTTCTTATTTCGCAAAAGTAATGAATGCAGCTGTTGACTCTTTCCATTTATGAACAAAATGGCTGTGGCTTTTACCAGTCATGATAGTGCTTTTTTAAAAAAATGTCATAATGTAAAACCTGTTTTTTTTAAAGACGCCATTTCTACCATTAAAATGAATGTGCTGCGTCTTGTGCACTGTAAAGATCCCATTTATGAAAAATGTATTGCACTCTACCAGTTGTGTTTTTAGAATTTCATTGTAACAACTGAGATTGCAAACACGTTGGTACAGTTTTCATAAATGTGGAAGGTACAGTGCGAAATAAGCGGCTACTTAGTTTCAATGGTAGATATCTCACCTTAAACAAAAAGAGGGGGAAAATGGTTTACAGTCACCTAGATTTAGAGTTTTGCGGCCAAAGGGACGCGTTAGCTACGCATGTTTTTTCCCCCCCCCCCGCACCTTTTAAATAACGCTGGTATTTAGAGTTCTCTGAAGGGCTGCGTTAGGCTCCAAAAAGGGAGCGTACAGGCATATTTACCGCCACTTCAACTCTCAATACCAGCGTTGCTTACGGTAGCGGCCAGCTTGAAAAACGTGCTCGTGCACGATTCCCCTATAGGAAACAATGGGGCAGTTTGAACTGAAAAAAAAACCTAACACCTGCAAAAAAGCAGCGTTCAGCTCCTAACGCAGCCCCATTGTTTCCTATGGGGAAACAGTTTCTAAGTCTGCACCTAACACCCTAACATGTACCCCGAGTCTAAACACCCCTAACCTTACACTTATTAACCCCTAATCTGCCGCCCCCGCTATCGCTGACACCTGGATTATATTATTAACCCCTAATCTTCCGACCGGACCTCGCCGCCACTATAATAAATATATTAACCCTTAAACCGCCTCACTCTCGCCTCGCAAACCCTATAATAAATTTTTTAACCCCTAATCTGCCCTCACTAATATCGCCGACACCTAACTTTAAGTATTAACCCCTAATCTGCCGACCGGACCTCACCGCTACTATAATAAATGTATTAACCCCTAAAGCTAAGTCTAACCCTAACCCTAACACCCCCCTAAATTAAATATAATTTAAATCTAATGAAATAAATTATTTCTTATTAAATAAATTAATCATATTTAAAGCTAAATACTTACCTGTAAAATAAACCCTAATATAGCTACAATAAAACAAAAAATTATATTGTAGCTATTTTAGGATTTATATTTATTTTACAGGCAACTTTGTATTTATTTTAACTAGGTACAATAGCTATTAAATAGTTATTAACTATTTAATAGCTACCTAGTTAAAATAATTACAAAATTACCTGTAAAATAAATCCTAACCTAAGTTACAATTAAACCTAACACTACACTATCAATAAATTAATTAAATAAACTACCTACAATTACCTACAATTAAATCAACTAAACTAAATTACAAAACAAACAAACACTAAATTACAAAAAATAAAAAAAGATTACAAGAATTTTAAACTAATTACACCTACTCTAAGCCCCCTAAAAAAATAACAAAGCCCCCCCCTACCCTATTCTAAAATAAAAAGTTAACAGCTCTATTACCTTACCAGCCCTTAAAAGGGCTTTTTGCGGGGCATGCCCCAAAGAAATCAGCTCTTTTGCCTGTAAAAAAAAACATACAATACCCCCCCAACATTACAACCCACCACCCACATACCCCTAATCTAACTCAAACCCCCCTTAAAAAACCTAACACTAAGCCCCTGAAGATCTCCCTACCTTGTCTTCACCCAGCCGGGTATCACCGATCCGTCCAGAAGAGGGTCCAAAGTCTTCATCCTATCCAGCAAGAAGAGGTCCTCCAGAGGGTCCGAAGTCTTCATCCTATCCAGCAAGAAGAGGTCCTCCAGAGGGTCCGAAGTCTTCATCCTATCCAGCAAGAAGAGGTCCTCCAGAGGGTCCGAAGTCTTCATCCTATCCAGCAAGAAGAGGTCCTCCAGAGGGTCCGAAGTCTTCATCCTATCCGGCAAGAAGAGGTCCTCCAGAGGGTCCAAAGTCTTCATCCAGACGGCATCTTCTATCTTCTTCCATCCTGAGCGGAGCGGGTCTATCTTGAAGCAGCCGATGCGGAGCCATCCTTCCTCACCGACGGACTAACGACGAATGAAGGTTCCTTTAAATGACGTCATAAAAAAAACCAGCAAAAAATTGGCAAAAATGTGTGAAAAAATATGTGAGCAAAAATGGAATTGCAAAAATAATAAATCACTAAAAATATGTGTAGTATAAAGTGGATGGAATTCCGCTAGCAATGTGACTTTAAAACTTGATAGGTGATGTAAAGCAAATACTGGAATCTATAAGAGATAGATGCTGCTCCCACAAATAGGGCTTAAGTGTCTGCAGTAGATGAACAAACGTCTTCCACCTAAAAGAGATAAATAAACATAGCGCAATACGTACTTAAATCCTAAAAAATAAGGAATAAGGCTTACCAGTCGGTCTACGCGTTTCGGCCCGTGATAGGCCTTTATGGTAAGCCTTATTCCTTATTTTTTAGGCTTTAAGTACGTATTGCGCTATGTTTATTTATCTCTTTTAGGTGGAAGATGTTTGTTCATCTACTGCAGACACTTAAGCCCTATTTGTGGGAGCAGCATCTATCTCTTATAGATTTCAGTATTTGCTTTACATCACCTATCAAGTTTTAAAGTCACATTGCTAGCGGAATTCCATCCACTTTATACTGCACATATTTTTAGTGATTTATTATTTTTGCACTTCCATTTTTGCTCACATATTTTTTCACACATTTTTGCCAATTTTTTTGCAGATTTTTTATATTGAGGATATATAAAAAGAAAATTTGCACTGAGAACATGTTTTTTTCACTGAGGATTCTTTTTTCCCACTGAGGATTTATTGTGGACGCTTTGGACACTCAATACTACAGTATTTTTGCACTTTTACACCAGGATGGACTAAGCCACCACTCATCACTACTTTTTAGGGCATATCCAGCTTAAGGTTTTTTAGTCCCAGCAGAGAGCTCTCTCTTGTTGACTGCCTCCTATCCATTTTTCACATTGTATTTACTTTTCACCTTGTTTTTATCTTAGTACAGTATTGTTTTATATTGTCACTCATATACATATTGAATTGTTGTATTAACTCTTTAGCATGGATCCATGAGTTTTTTATGTATGTTGTATTAATAAATTTCTGATTTTAACTAATTATCATTTTAAACCTATTTTACTATTCTTTGTACCATTGTCATATCCCTTGCCTCTGGTTGGCTAGGCGCCTGGGGTCTCCTCTATATTGTAAGTTGCCCCCTCTGGTGGTTACTAGGTACCACTACCCCCAGGCTATAGGGTTTTAGTTGGCGCCGGTCCATTTCCCTTTATCCACATGTGAACATTCACAAAGTCTTTAACTAGCAGCCAAACAAATGTCACTTAAGGTGCTGTGTTATTTTCATACAAGTTAAATAAGTAAACAAAACAGAGAAAACCCCAGCAAGTCTCAAGGCATTAAATTCACTGCTTTATTCATAGAAAACAAACGTGCAAAAAGCTAAAAAAAAACATAATTTATGTAAGAACTTACCTGATAAATTCATTTCTTTCATATTAACAAGAGTCCATGAGCTAGTGACGTATGGGATATACATTCCTACCAGGAGGGGCAAAGTTTCCCAAACCTTAAAATGCCTATAAATACACCCCTCACCACACCCACAAATCAGTTTAACGAATAGCCAAGAAGTGGGGTGATAAGAAAAAAAGTGCGAAGCATATAAAATAAGGAATTGGAATAATTGTGCTTTATACAAAAAAATCATAACCACCCCAAAAAAAGGGTGGGCCTCATGGACTCTTGTTAATATGAAAGAAATGAATTTATCAGGTAAGTTCTTACATAAATTATGTTTTCTTTCATGTAATTAACAAGAGTCCATGAGCTAGTGACGTATGGGATAATGACTACCCAAGATGTGGATCTTTCCACACAAGAGTCACTAGAGAGGGAGGGATAAAATAAAGACAGCCAATTCCTGCTGAAAATAATCCACACCCAAAATAAAGTTTAATGAAAAACCTAAGCAGAAGATTCAAACTGAAACCGCTGCCTGAAGAACTTTTCTACCAAAAATTGCTTCAGAAGAAGAAAATACATCAAAATGGTAGAATTTAGTAAAAGTATGCAAAGAGGACCAAGTTGCTGCTTTGCAGATCTGGTCAACCGAAGCTTCATTCCTAAACGCCCAGGAAGTAGATACTGACCTAGTAGAATGAGCTGTAATTCTCTGAGGCGGAATTTTACCCGACTCAACATAGGCAAGATGAATTAAAGATTTCAACCAAGATGCCAAAGAAATGGCAGAAGCTTTCTGGCCTTTCCTAGAACCGGAAAAGATAACAAATAGACTAGAAGTCTTACAGAAAGATTTCGTAGCTTCAACATAATATTTCAAAGCTCTAACAACATCCAAAGAATGCAACGATTTCTCCTTAGAATTCTTAGGATTAGGACATAATGAAGGAACCACAATTTCTCTACTAATGTTGTTGGAATTCACAACTTAGGTAAAAATTCAAAAGAAGTTCGCAACACCGCCTTATCCTGATGAAAAATCAGAAAAGGAGACTCACACGAAAGAGCAGATAATTCAGAAACTCTTCTAGCAGAAGAGATGGCCAAAAGGAACAAAACTTTCCAAGAAAGTAATTTAATGTCCAATGAATGCATAGGTTCAAACGGAGGAGCTTGAAGAGCTCCCAGAACCAAATTCAAACTCCAAGGAGGAGAAATTGACTTAATGACAGGTTTTATACGAACCAAAGCTTGTACAAAACAATGAATATCAGGAAGAATAGCAATCTTTCTGTGAAAAAGAACAGAAAGAGCAGAGATTTGTCCTTTCAAAGAACTTGCGGACAAACCCTTATCCAAACCATCCTGAAGAAATTGTAAAATTCTCGGTATTCTAAAAGAATGCCAAGAAAAATGATGAGAAAGACACCAAGAAATATAAGTCTTCCAGACTCTATAATATATCTCTCTGGATATAGATGTACGAGCCTGTAACATAGTATTAATCACAGAGTCAGAGAAACCTCTTTGACCAAGAATCAAGCGTTCAATCTCCATACCTTTAAATTTAAGGATTTCAGATCCTGATGGAAAAAAGGACCTTGAGACAAAAGGTCTGGTCTTAACGGAAGAGTCCACGGTTGGCAAGAGGCCATCCGGACAAGATCCGCATACCAAAACCTGTGAGGCCATGCCGGAGCTACCAGCAGAACAAACGAGCATTCCTTCAGAATCTTGGAGATTACTCTTGGAAGAAGAACTAGAAGCGGAAAGATATAGGCAGGATGATACTTCCAAGGAAGTGAAAATGCATCCACTGCCTCCGCCTGAGGATCCCGGGATCTGGACAGATACCTGGGAAGTTTCTTGTTTAGATGAGAAGCCATCAGAACTATTTCTGGAAGTTCCCACATTTGAACAATCTGAAGAAATACCTCTGGGTGAAGAGACCATTCGCCCGGATGCAACGTTTGGCGACTGAGATAATCCGCTTTCCAATTGTCCATACCTGGAATATAAACCGCAGAGATTAGACAGGAGCTGGATTCCGCCCAAACCAAAATTCGAGATACTTCTTTCATAGCCAGAGGACTGTGAGTCCCTCCTTGATGATTGATGTATGCCACAGTTGTGACAATGTCTTATCTGAAAACAATGAACAACTCTCTCTTCAGAAGAGGCCAAGACTGAAGAGCTCTGAAAATTGCACGGGGTTCCAAAATATTGATCGGAAATCTCACCTCCTGAGATTCCCAAACCCCTTGTGCCGTCAGATACCCCCACACAGCTCCCCAACCTGTAAGACTCGTATCTGTTGAGATTATAGTCCAGGTCGGAAGAACAAAGAAGCCCCCTGAACTAAACGATGGTGATCTGTCCACCATGTCAGAGAGTGTCGTAAAATCGGTTTAAAGATATTAATTGAGTTATCTTTGAGTAATCCCTGCACCATTGGTTCAGCATACAGAGCTGAAGAGGTCGCATGTGAAAACGAGCAAAGGAGATCGCATCTGATGCGGCAGTCCTAAGATCCAACATTTCCATGCATAAGGCTACCAAAGGGAATGATTGTGACTGAAGGTTTTGACAAGCTGATATCAATGTTAAACTTCTCTTGTCTGACAAGGACAGAGTCATAGACACTGAATTTATCTAGAAACCTAAAAAGGTTACTCTTGTCTGAGGAATCAATAAACTGATTGGTAAATTGATCCTCCAACCATGAACTTGAAGAAACAACACAAGTCGATTCGTATGAGATTCTTCGAAATGAGAAGACTGAGCAAGTACCAAGATATCGTCCAAATAAGGAAATACCAAAACCCTATTCTCTGATTACAGAAAGAAGGGCACCGAGAACCTTTGAAAAAAATTCTTGGAACTGAGGCTAGACCAAATAGTAGAGCCACAAAACTGGTAATGCTTGTCTAAAAAGAGAATCTCAGACACTAAAAGTGATCTGGATGAATCGGAATATGCAGATACACATCCTGTAAATCTATTGTAGACATATAATGCCCTTGCTAAACAAAAGGCAGGATAGACCTACAGTAACCATCTTGAATGTTGGTATCCTAACATAACGATTCAATAATGATAGATCCATAACTGGTCTGAAGGAATTGACCTTCTTTGGTACAATGAAGAGATAAAATAAAACCCCAGCCCCTGTTCCAGAACTGGAACTGGCATAAATACTCCAGCCAACTCTAGATCTGAAACACATTTCAGAAATGCTGAGCCTTGCTGTGTCAATTGGGACACGGGAAAGAAAAGAATCTCTTAGCAGGAGGCCTTAATTTGAAGCCAATTCTGTACCTTCCTGAAACAATGTTTCTGAAACCAGAGATTAAGAACGGAATTGATCCAAATTTCTTTGAAGAAAACGTAATCTGCCCCATACCAGCTGAGCTGGAATAAGGGCCGCACCTTCATAGGTACTTAAGAGCTGGCTATAGGATTCTATAAGGCTTGGATATATTCCAAACTGGAAATAGTTTCCAAACTGATACCGCTCCTGAGGATGAAGGATCAGGCTTTTGTTCCTTGTTGTGAGGAAAGGAACGAAATGATTATTTACCCTGGAAAGAAAGGGAAAGCAAAGTTGACTTAGAAGACATGTCAGCATTCCAAGTTTAATCCATAAAGTTTTTCTAGCTAAAATAGCTAGAGACATATACCTGACATCAACTCTAATGATATCAAAAGATGGTATCACCAATAAAATTATTAGCATGTTATAGAATAATAATAATGCTATAAAATTATGATCTGTTACTTGTTGCGCTAAAGCATCTAACCAAAAAGTTGAAGCTGCAGCAACATCCGCTAAAAATATAGCAGGTCTAAGAAGATTACCTGAACATAAGTAAGCTTTTCTTAGAAAGGATTCAATTTTCCTATCTAAAGGATCCTTAAATGAAGTACTATCTGCCATAGGAATAGTAGTACATTAGCAGGAGTAGAGACAGCCCCATAACCTTAGGGATTTTTGTCCCAACAAACTCTAATCTGTCAGATGGCACAGGATATAATTTGCTTAAACGTCTAGAAGGAGTAAATAAATTACCCAAATTATTCCATTCCCTGGAAATTACTTCAGAAATAGCATCAGGGAGATAAAACACTTCTGGAATAACTACAGGAGATTTAAAAACCTTATTTAAACGTTTACATTTAGTATCAAGAGGACCAGTATCCTCTATTTCTAATGCAAATAACACTTCTTTAAGTAAAGAACGAATAAATTCCATCTTGAACAAATACAAAGATTTATCAGCATCAACCTCTGAGACAGAAACCTCTGAACCAGAAGAACCATTATCAGTATCAGAATGATGATGTTCATTTAAAAATTCATCTGAAAAAAAGAGAAGTTTTAAAAGACTTTTATGTATACTAGAAGGAGAAATAACAGACATAGCCTTCTTAATGGATTTAAAAAATAAAATCTCTTATGTTATCAGGAACACTCTGAAAATTAGATGTTGACGGACAGCAACAGGTAATGTAACAGTACTAAAGGAAATTTTATCTGCATTAATAAGTTTGACATGACATGCAATACAAATAACAGCTGGAGAAACAGATACCAAAAGTTTATAGCAGACTTAGCTTGGTAGCTCCAGCACTGTGCAGTGATTTTCCTGTAGTAACTTCTGACTCAGTTGCAACGTGGAACATCTTGCAATATGTAAAAGAAAAAAACAACATATAAAGCAAAATTGATCAAATTCCTTAAATGACAGTTTCAGGAATGGGAAAAAAATGCCAGTGAACAAGCTTCTAGCAACCAGAAGCAATAAATAATGAGACTTAAATAATGTGGAGACAAAAATGACGCCCATATTTTTTAGCGCCAAAAAAGACGCCCACATTATTTGGCGCCTAAATGCTTTTGGCGCCAAAAATGACGCCACATCCGGAACGCCGACATCTTTGACGCAAAATAACGTCAAAAAATGACGCAACTTCCGGCGACACGTATGACGCCGGAAACGGAAAATAATTTTTGCGCCAAAAAAGTCCGCGCCAAGAATGACGCAATAAAATGAAGCATTTTCAGCCCCCGCGAGCCTAACAGCCCACAGGGAAAAAAGTCAAATTTTTGAGGTAAGAAAAAATATGATAATTCAATGCATAATCCCAAATATGAAACTGACTGTCTGGAAATAAGGAAAGTTGAACATTCTGAGTCAAGGCAAATAAATGTTTGAATACATATATTTAGAACTTTATAAATAAAGTGCCCAACCATAGCTTAGAGTGTCACAGAAAATAAGACTTACTTACCCCAGGACACTCATCTACATGTTTGTAGAAAGCCAAACCAGTACTGAAACGAGAATCAGTAGAGGAAATGGTAAATATAAGAGTATATCGTCGATCTGAAAAGGGAGGTAAGAGATGAATCTCTACGACCGATAACAGAGAACCTTATGAAATAGACCCCGTAGAAGGAGATCACTGCATTCAATAGGCAATACTCTCTTCACATCCCTCTGACATTCACTGCACGCTGAGAGGAAAACCGGGCTCCAACTTGCTGCGGAGCGCATATCAACGTAGAATCTAGCACAAACTTACTTCACCACCTCCCTTGGAGGCAAAGTTTGTAAAACTGATTTGTGGGTGTGGTGAGGGGTGTATTTATAGGCATTTTAAGGTTTGGGAAACTTTGCCCCTCCTGGTAGGAATGTATATCCCATACGTCACTAGCTCATGGACTCTTGTTAATTACATGAAAGAAAAAAAAGCATAAGAACAACAGCACAGACAAGCATAAGAACAACAGCACAGACTGTAATGAATATATCATAATGGTTTGTTCCAGTTGTTGCAGTTCATATATTCTAACACTAGGGACAAGCATGAGGTATAACAGTGAAATGGGTGTGTTATCTTCAGTTAATAAAAAGTTCTTGAAGTTGAACAATGGTGCCTTCATGAGTTCTGTGCATTCTATAACAGGAGATCTTTACATGGTGTCAGAAGTAAACAGATTTATTTCAGTTTGTCATGGCTGCACGCAGACAGCAAGTGCCTCCTATGGACTTTGATAAAGGCAATGTATGTGAGCACTGGACAAGATGGAGAGAGCTCATGGAATTATTATTTGCTGGCCCTGATGCTGACAAGTGGACCCAGGAGCAGAAGGCTGCACAGTTTCTCATTTGCATTGGAGAGAAAGGCAGAGATATTTGCAGATCATGGAGTGCAAGTGGAGCTATATCTGCTGAAGGTTAAAAAGGTTCCCAATGTGTTATTTGAGAAATTTGAGGCATACTGTAATCCTAAGAAAAACATAACTGTACAGAGAAAAGTGTTTTATGAAAGACATCAGGGTAAAACAGAATCTATAGATGAGTGGGTCACACAGCTACATCTCATAGCTAAAGACTGTGCCTTTCAGGACTGTGATGATAAAAGATAGAATTGTGATGGGATCAAATTCTAGAGAAGTACAGGAAAAATTACTGCTAGAAGAGGATCTAACCATAAACTCTGCTGTAAAAATAGCTAGAGCATATGAAACATCCAGAGCTTACATGCAGTTAATTCATAGTGACACAGAAGTCTTACACATGGTGCAAAGGAAAAGTGAAAGTAATTTGATTCATAGCAGAAAAGCAAATGATTGTGCAGAGCAAACTCTTTACAGAAGCTGTACTAAATGTGGTACAAAACACACAAAGAATACACAGTGTCCAGCACAGGGAAAAATTTGCTACAAATGTCAGAAAAACAACCATTTTGCCAGGGTGTGCAGAAACAACACTATAAAGTATAGGAAGTCAGTGAATCAAGGGGAGCAAGATGAAAATTAAACTGATAGTAACATTGATCAAAGTACAATATTTCTAGCTATGGTAGATAAAACAAATGTAGAACAAGATGAAGTATATGTTGAGATTCTTGTGAGCACACAAAAGATACCAATTAAATTCAAGATTGATACAGGTGCACAAGTAAATTGCATTCCTGCTAGCACATATTATGACAAGCTGGCAAACATATGTGAGCTTGAAAAGTCTGGTCTGTCAAAACTTGTTGGTTATGGAGGACACCGGCTACATGTACTGGGAAAGTGCTCATATCAATGCATGTTACAAAACAAAAAACTTAATTTGGAATTTTATGTTATAGACACCCCAGCAAAGCCTGTTTTAGGGTTAAGTGCCTGCAAACAGCTAAATCTTATAAAAATAGTCATGACTGTTGATCAGTACTGTATAACAAAGGTTTATCTAAGCAACAAGTTGAGGAACTATTTTCAGATGTGTTTCAAGGGCTAGGTTGTTTGCCTGGTGAATGCAGCATTAAACTAAAACCAGATGCACATCCAGTAATTCATTCACCAAGAAGGATTCCAATTGCCATAAAAGACAAACTCAAAGAGGAACTGGATCGCATGGTAAATTTAGGAGTGCTGGAAAAAGTAGATGAGCCCACTGGGTGAGTTCAATGGTTGCAGTAGAAAACAAAAACTCAGGTGCTTTAAGAACATGCATTGATTCAAGAGATTTAAACAAAGAAATCATGCGAGGACACTACAGTTTACCAACTCTAGATGACATCACACACAAGTTAGCACATGCAAAATTCTTCAGTGTATTAGATGCTCAGTCAGGATATTGGCAGCTCAAATTAGATGAACAGAGCAGCAGGCTCACCACTTTTATTTCACCATTTGGAAGATGGCGCTTTACTAGAGTTCCCTTTGGTATTGCCTCAGCACAAGAAATATTTCAGAAAAAAACACATGAAAACATTGAAGGCCTTCATGGTGTAGATGTAATCATAGATGATCTTCTGGTATATGGATCTACACGGAAAGAACATGATCAATATCTGTGTGCACTATTGGAATGGTGTCGAGAGAGAAACATGAAGTTAAACCCAGGTAAAATGCAAATCGGTGTTACCCAAGTTAAATATTTTGGTCATATTCTGTCACAAGATGGGCTAAAAGCAGACCCAGAGAAAATAGCAGCAATACAACATCTGGATCCTCCTACCTCTAAGAAGGAATTAGAAACCATTCTGGGTATGTTTAATTATCTGTCAATGTTTGTTCCTGGACTAGCAGAAGCTACAGCTCCACTAAGAGAACTACTCCAAAAGCATGCATTATGGAGCTGGAATGACTCAATAAATAATGTTTTTGAAGATGTCAAAGGTCTTATTGTGCGTTCATCAGAAACTGGATTACAATATTTTGACCCCAAGAAGGAGGTAACAATACAGGTTGATGCCTCTCAGTTCGCTTTAGGAGCAGTCCTAATGCAGGAAGGCAGGCCTGTTGCATATGCTTCCAGATCAATGACTCCTACACAACGCAACTATGCCCAAATAGAAAAAGAAATGTTGGCCATTGTAATTGGTTGTGAAAAGTTTCATCAATACATCTATGGGCAGAAAGTCACAGTTGAGACTGATCATAAACCATATGATCATATGAGCATCATGGAAAAACCACTTGTGTCCGCACCACCAAGGCTGCAAAGAATTATCCTAAGAATAAAAAATATGATATGCATGTAGTATATGTACCTGGCAATAGAATTCCAGTAGCTGATATGCTTTCAAGGACATTTAAGCCTGGACAAGACGAAAGAGAGGAAAGGGACTTGGAAGAGCATGTGCACTCTGTACTTTCACAATTACCTGCTATTGATGAGAAACTTAAAGAACTACAGCTAGCAACAGAAAGGGATGCAACTATGGCCAATTTGATTACAATAATAAGGCAAGGATGGCCAAACTCAAAAGCCAAAGTGAATGTTGACTTAAATCCTTACTGGAATGTAAGAAAAGAACTGTCAATAATTGATGGGATTATTTTTAAAGGGGAGAGAATTGTGGTTCCCCCAGAGCTCAGGAAAGAAATAATAAGAAAACTGCATATAGGGCATTTTGGAATAGCCTTGTGTAAAATACGTGCTAGGGATCTCTTATATTGGCCTGGAATGAATTCACAGATTGAAGACATGGTCAATAATTGTGCAACATGTCAAGAAAATCAAAGAGCAAACCAAAAGGAGCTAATGGTAACAAGAGTACAGCCATTGCATCAGACCTATTTACATGGAACCATAACAACTATCTTATAATGGTAGACTACTACAGTCGTTACTTTGAACTAGTTCAACTAAGAGACACTAAGTCTAGTGCAGTGATAAATGTCATTAAATCTGTCTTGGCAAGACATGGCATATGTGATGAGTTAATATCAGATAATGGTCCTCAGTACTCCTCAATGGAATTCGCAAACTTTGCAAAAGAATGGGGTTTCAAACACACATTGTCCAGCCCACATTACCCACAGTCAAATGGCTTAGCTGAAAAATATGTACAAATTGTAAAGAACATTTTGGAAAAAGCAGCCCAAACTAATCAAGATCCATACCTGTGTATTCTAAACTACCGTAACACCCCAATAGATGGAATTGCATCACCTTCACAATTACTAATGAGTAGACGTTTGAAATCAGTTTTGCCTTCAACACCTACACAACTTGCCTCCAAAGTACAGAATCCTGCAATGGTTAAACAGCGAGTGGAATCATTAAAAAACAGGCAGAAACAGTACTATGATCGTGGGTCTAAATTTCTGAAACCTTGTGAGCTTGGCGATAGGGTAAGGATGCAAAATTTAGAAGGAAGGGGGAAACCTGCAGTGGTAACCAAAGTAACTAGTGCACCACGTTCATACATTATCCGCACCGAGAATGGCAAAGATTACCGGCGAAACAGAGTACATCTGCGTCATAACAGAGGTACAAATACAGGAGTTACTAATATTCCAGATGCAGTGCTTCATGTACCACCAAGGATGTCACATAGTGATATAAATGAGACTCTAAGCTCAACTGATGCTTCACATGTGGACATACAGGAGGGACAATTACTGAGTACAACACCAACCGCACAACTCTCTGATCACAGCTCCAATGTGATTCTTCCTAGCACAACAGAAACAGCACAAGTTGAACCACCCAGTAGATTCTCAAGATATGGACGGAGAATCAAGCCAAAGTATTGGGAAGACTATGACACTACATAACTGTGTGCTTTGTTTGTTTGTTTTTGTGCTTGTTTTTTTTGTTGTTTTTTTTACATTTATATTCCTTTATATCCAATATATATTGTTTTATTTTTTTTTTATTTTTAAGAAGGGAGATGTAATGAATATATCATAATGGTTTGTTCCAGTTGTTCCAGTTGTTGCAGTTCATATATTCTAACACTAGGGACAAGCATGAGGTATAACAGTGAAATGGGTGTGTTATCTTCAGTTAATAAAAAGTTATTAAAGTTGAACAATGGTGCCTTAATGAGTTCTGTGCATTCTATAACAGGAGATCTTTACACAGACAAGCATAAGAACAACAGCACAGACAAGCATAAGAACAACAGCGCAGACTGTCTAGACAGTCTGCGCTGTTGTTCTTATGCTTGTTTAGCTTTTTGCACGTTTGTTTTCTATGAATAAAGCAGTGAATTTAATGCCTTGAGAGTTCCTGGGGTTTTCTCTGTTTTGTTTACCTTGATGCACATTTACCCAGCTGGAGTCTCGGCATTTGGACGTTGATGGTGTCTGGTGATTCCTTCTTTGATATCGGATACAGCAGGTGCGACAGAAGGGCCATAAGCTTTCCATCGTCTAAAGGTACTCCTACAGGCTGAAGGCAGCCCATGTGAGGGGTGAGTGATACAGGAATGATTTTGATGAACTTAAACTAAATCACATATCACCAGAGTATTGAGCCACACTGGGGAGGGAGTGTTGTGTTTAAGTTAAATAGGTACCACACAGGTTACACCTGGGTTTTCTAAGGGATATGAATGGTTTTCAATTTAATAACAGTGTAAAAAGCCGCACACAGAATTTCACACAAGTGTTCTAACAGACTGCAACGGGTAAGATAGTTTTCACAAAAAGGTTTAATACTAACAAAATTATTGATATAATCAAATGATCCCGGATCATTTCATTCTCACACAAGAAATGGTTAAAATAATTTTATTAAACAAAAACAATCTCCAGCTATAAACAAAATAAAAATATGCAAGAACCAATCTGTGACATCATTGGATATGCAAATTAGATTGTGAAACAAAATCTTTTTTAAAGTTGACACATCTGTTTTGTCTTTCAAACCTGCCTTTTCAGTTCTAAAGCTGAACTTTAATTGTTATTTAAATGAAGACTAGATAAAATCCCACACAACAAATTAAATAATAAACTACTTTTTCTGGATTCAGATGTGTCCTACTTGATAGGAAAGAATATTTTTAAATGATAGAGACAAAAGTGCTACAATTAAAGGAGAAAATTAAAAAAAAGAAGGGAAAATTATTATTATAATAAGTAATGTTATACTCTATACAACACAAAAGCTCATAGCGGAATTGAGATTCTTTGGATGTAAATTAGATGGAGTGATGATTCAATATAGTAGCAGTTTTTTAAACAAGTATGTAAGATGTAAAGTTTAACCCACAGGCTGGCAGAGATGACTGTAACACAAATGGTTAATTCTGCTGAATTGCAGATTTAGTACACGTATTTCCTAAGACCTTGTTATACAGAGGCTTGTAACTGGTTAACCTCAGCTTTAGGCAACAACCCTTGCACCAACTGCAGGGCGAGAAGCATCTCCAAGAACCCTATATAGGTGTCACCAGGTAAAATGCAGAAGGGCCCCCAATAATTGCCAATACTAAAGACCTACTAATGATTTCTTGATACACACACACGTATATCATTATTGGGGGGCACACATTGAGACCACAGCCATTATGTATGGGACCTAGTGTATCCCAGGATACTCCTAGGGCACCAGTACAGACTTCTGTTTGGCTAATTTCCTAGTGGTTGAATTACTATTTGTGGCCTCTATATTCTGGCTTGCCTGTTATTTATAATGACAGGAATATCAGAGGTTGTTTGCAAACAGAGATGACAGAAAACCTGAAATAGCTCTTTAGAAGTCAGTATACTACACTGTAAACACAAAACACGCATGTTGTTTCCTGGTGGTCTCTCTTTGAAACTGATTTGTGGGGACCAACCACAGTGTAGCTGGTAAAGGAGACCTCAGTTCCATTAGAGCTTCCTGGAGGAATACAGAAAAGCCATGGCTGTGTGTAGTGGTGTAACTAAGTTCCTGAAACTGACAAGTGCAAGGCAAAGTGCATGGGTGAGGAAGTCAGTTCTAAAGCAAGTCATCCAGTAAATAAGTGAGGTGGTCAGTCAGCAAGGTATATAGCCAATCTGTCAGTCAGTGAATACATCAGTTAGCCAGCAAGTTATGTAGCCAGTCTGTCAGTCAGTGAATACATCAGTTAGCCAGTCAGTATGTTATCTGTCAGTCAGTGAATATGTGAGGTAGCGTCAGTAAGGTATGTAGCCAGTCTGCTAGTCAGTGAATAAGTGAGGTAACCAGTCAGTAAGGTATATGGAAAGTCTGTCAGTAAGTGAATAGGAGCAATAGCCAGTCAGTAAGTTATAAATCCAGTCTGTCAGTCAGTGAATAAGTGAGGTACCAAGTCAGTCAATTATATAGCTAGTCAGTGAATAAGAGAGATAGTCAGTCAGTAAGTTATAAAGTCAGTCTGTTAGTCAGTGAATAAGTTAGGCAGCTAGTCAGTAAGTTATGTAGCCAATCTGTCAGTCAGTGAGTACATTAGATAGCCAGTCAGTAAGGTATGTAGCCAGCCTGTCAGTAAGTGAAAAAGTGAGGTAACCACAGAGTCATTTATGTAGCCTGTCTGTCAGCCAGTGAATAAGTAAGGAAACCAGTCAGTAAGGTTTATAGACAGTTTTGTTAGTTGGTGCATAAGCTAGGTAGGTGAGTCAGGTATGAAGCCAGTATGTCAGTCCATGAATGAGAGGTCAGTAAGTTACTAAGTTATAAAGTCAGTCTGTCAGTCAGTCAGTAAGTTATGTAGTCAATCTGTCAGTCAGTGAATATGTGAGGTAGCGTCAGTAAGGTATATAGCCAGTCTGCCAGTCAGTGAATAACGGCTAGATTTGGAGTTTGGCGGTAGATGGGGTGCTAACGCTACGCGTGGTTTAAGTCTAACGCATGGCATTGTTTGACTCCGGTATTTAGAGTTCTACAAAACCTTCTAACGATACTCCTAACGCGTGTATTTCACACGCGGAATCCTGCCCGCGTTAGACAGTCTCCCATAGAGAAAAGAGAGAGACTAAATAGCACTACTATACGGTGTCCTTGAGATGCTCTATAATAATTGAGGCAGGTAATTAACCTTGCTATAATATTAGAGTTAGGTGCTGTGTACTTTTTTGTACTACAAAAGAGAGGTTGATTCAATACAAGGATTGAAGCGTGTACACTTATTAGCACTCACATCTCGTGGTGATGTGGCTATAAATTTAGAACCTCTAGTGCCAAAAGGGGGGACGGTCTGTGCCGTAAAAATAAAATATAACCTTTATTAGGATTGTTAAAAAAAGATTCCACAAAACAAACATAAACATATGTGAATTAAAAACACTTAATGTTGAAGAGGATAATATCAAGAGGATATAGATGCTAAACGTAGCTGTCTGTAAGGAGAGTTATCTCCAGGCTTATGATTAGGGGTATTCCTGGTTCCCTGGATGTCTCCTGGTTATAGCTACTGCTGTATGTGATATATAATGCTTGTGAAAATAATGGTACTATTTCCTGGTTCAAATATTGTAGTTATTCATGGTCTCAAAAATCTTTTGAAAATAAATTTATTTTGCAGTATAGTACCTATAAATATAATTGTATATGCTTCTCGGGCATGTGCTTTTGGTTCTTTGATATTAATGCTGCTAAAGCAGTGATATTATTAATGCATAGCACTAGTTATTGTGATACTGTTGAATTATCACTTTCTGGACATATAGTTGCTATCGTGAGCTTGTTATATACCTCCCATTTCGAAGGGTTAATTTGGCTAAATTCTTAATACAGATAAGATAACCTATTGAATTTGCGTAACTAAAAGGTATGCCCTAATAGTATTAGGTATGTAATTTTCCGTTATTTAACATAAATATATAGCTATTATAGGGCTGTATGCAATTTTCAACGTTGATACAAATGTTCGTTATACAAGTCCACACAGTGTGAATTGTATCCAGATTATTGGTCTATGTTTTTATGGAGGTATTTGTTGTTTATCCCCCAGTATTTTATACTGTCAATTTGTATTCGGATTATTCCGATTGTTAGGCTATGTTTCTCTGAGGGTATTTAGCGCATATTCCCTGGTGCTTGGTGCCAACAATATCAAGTATTTCAATGCTATGGATATCTTGCACTGATATCAGCAATTGTGCTGCTATTAGCTAGAACTTTAGTACAATTAGTCTTTTAATTTAATAATGCACTCATTCATTCATCATTCGTACTCAAATGCCCAAGAGCTGCACAAAGTCAGCAACTATTAGTTAAATCCCATTAGCATAACTTGCTATAATCGTAAGATATACTACGGTTAGCTTTATATTTTTAGTTAGTTCAATATTTTCATTTATGTGGCGGTCCACCTTACATTCATGCACTTGGCTTGCTAGCCGTTCTATAATGCTTAGGTGTAGGCTAGTCACTATAGTAGTTTTCTAGTGAGCTAAACTATATTGATGTCCTCTAAAACGTAATACACATAACTTCAACCTTTTTACTTATAACTTGGCAGTGCGCCTTCCGTAATTGTAACGCTAAGGTTTCAGTGGTGTAACTAAATACTATATCCTGATTTCAACATTAGCAGTTAAAAAAGTTTGGCTTAAAGCCTAACAACATATTCAAAGCCCTGACATGTTTCGCCACCAACGTGGCTTTCTCAGAGGGTACGGCGCGGCGTTTGGCGTGGTCTCTTATAGACTCTGGTCCAACCCTTTGTGGTGACGTCACGTCCTATCAGATTCATTGTACTTTGTGAACCAATGAGAATGGTTCTAACATTATGACCAACCAATAGCCTTTTGCTGATTGGCTCAATATCGATGTCATTGTTTTGGAGAGTGTCAGAATATTATTCTAATCTGAATGTTTATTCTATGCATTTATATAGAATTTTCTGACTTCGTTTATATTGCAGGAAGTATAAACGATTGGTTAATTCAATCATTTGTCTGATTACCCTTAAAACATTCTTGGAGTGCAGTATGTATATGTATATTTCTGGTGATATATAGTATTACAAATATTCTATTATCACTATATCGATGTTATGCTCATGGGTCTTATGTCAAGATGTGTTGTTAAATTAAGTAGTCATTCTTGTTGCTTATTATAAATGAGTGGAAAATACTATGCATGCCATTTAGATATTATATTCCTAATAGCCGGTATTCTTATTTTTTACATTTTTTACAGGGTCATAGAAGAAATGGGTATTTAAGTGTAACATAAATAAATGCTGGTGGATAGTAATTTCGTCAGGATCTAAGTGAATATATAGTTCGTATTGATCAACATTTTATTAATGTAGTAGTTGTTAGTGTAAAGTTCACTCTTAATTGAATGTTTTCATATATTGGTGGAGGTACCCTATAACTATAGTGACAAGAGTATGGTTGTGATTGATTCGTGCTGTAGTTACAGGTCAAAATAAAAATAAAGTATGAAAATTTAAAATTAAAAAGTTAAGAAATAAAAATAATTAGTGTTAAATGTGAAATAAAAGTGAGAATGAAAATAAAGTGGGCTGGTGGAAGATAGGCACCTCAGAGTCTATAAGAGACCACGCCAAACGCCGCGCCGTACCCTTTGAGAAAGCCACGTTGGTGGCGAAACATGTCAGGGCTTTGAATATGTTGTTAGGCTTTAAGCCAAACTTTTTTAACTGCTAATGTTGAAATCAGGATATAGTATTTAGTTACACCACTGAAACCTTAGCGTTACAATTACGGAAGGTGCACTGCCAAGTTATAAGTAAAAAGGTTGAAGTTATGTGTATTACGTTTTAGAGGACATCAATATAGTTTAGCTCACTAGAAAACTACTATAGTGACTAGCCTACACCTAAGCATTATAGAACGGCTAGCAAGCCAAGTGCATGAATGTAAGGTGGACCGCCACATAAATGAAAATATTGAACTAACTAAAAATATAAAGCTAACCGTAGTATATCTTACGATTATAGCAAGTTATGCTAATGGGATTTAACTAATAGTTGCTGACTTTGTGCAGCTCTTGGGCATTTGAGTACGAATGATGAATGAATGAGTGCATTATTAAATTAAAAGACTAATTGTACTAAAGTTCTAGCTAATAGCAGCACAATTGCTGATATCAGTGCAAGATATCCATAGCATTGAAATACTTGATATTGTTGGCACCAAGCACCAGGGAATATGCGCTAAATACCCTCAGAGAAACATAGCCTAACAATCGGAATAATCCGAATACAAATTGACAGTATAAAATACTGGGGGATAAACAACAAAAACCTCCATAAAAACATAGACCAATAATCTGGATACAATTCACACTGTGTGGACTTGTATAACGCTATGTTCTAATAGTAACATTTGTATCAACGTTGAAAATTGCATACAGCCCTATAATAGCTATATATTTATGTTAAATAACGGAAAATTACATACCTAATACTATTAGGGCATACCTTTTAGTTACGCAAATTCAATAGGTTATCTTATCTGTATTAAGAACTTAGCCAAATTAACCCTTCGAAATGGGAGGTATATAACAAGCTCACGATAGCAACTATATGTCCAGAAAGTGATAATTCAACAGTATCACAATAACTAGTGCTATGCATTAATAATATCACTGCTTTAGCAGCATTAATATCAAAGAACCAAAAGCACATGCCCGAGAAGCATATACAATTATATTTATAGGTACTATACTGCAAAATAAATTTATTTTCAAAAGATTTTTGAGACCATGAATAACTACAATATTTGAACCAGGAAATATTACCATTATTTTCACAAGCATTATATATCACATACAGCAGTAGCTATAACCAGGAGACATCCAGGGAACCAGGAATACCCCTAATCATAAGCCTGGAGATAACTCTCCTTACAGACAGCTACGTTTAGCATCTATATCCTCTTGATATTATCCTCTTCAACATTAAGTGTTTTTAATTCACATATGTTTATGTTTGTTTTGTGGAATCTTTTTTAACAATCCTAATAAAGGTTATATTTTATTTTTACGGCACAGACCGTCCCCCCTTTTGGCACTAGAGGTTCTAAATTTAAAGCCACATCACCACGAGATGTGAGTGCTAATAAGTGTACACGCTTCAATCCTTGTATTGAATCAACCTCTCTTTTGTAGTCTCCCATAGAGATCAATGGAAATGCAAACAAACACGCTTTTTTCATCTAACACTCGATCTCGCGAGAAATACGCACAGCTCGGTCATATGACGCATACCACATCATGCACAACAATAACAAGCCGCAAATGTCACAACAACAATCAATAAACAAAGCACATAAGCATTACACATACACAAGCGGGGGGAATTTTATTGAAATAAAATACAGGGAATACGCATATACTTTAAGATGCGGAAATACGGAAAAACAGAATTTATGCTTACCTGATAAATTACTTTCTCCAACGGTGTGTCCGGTCCACGGCGTCATCCTTACTTGTGGGATATTCTCTTCCCCAACAGGAAATGGCAAAGAGCCCAGCAAAGCTGGTCACATGATCCCTCCTAGGCTCCGCCTTCCCCAGTCATTCGACCGACGTAAAGGAGGAATATGCATAGGAGAAATCATATGATACCGTGGTGACTGTAGTTAGAGAAAATAATTCATCAGACCTGATTAAAAAACCAGGGCGGGCCGTGGACCCGACACACCGTTGGAGAAAGTAATTTATCAGGTAAGCATAAATTCTGTTTTCTCCAACATAGGTGTGTCCGGTCCACGGCGTCATCCTTACTTGTGGGAACCAATACCAAAGCTTTAGGACACGGATGATGGGAGGGAGCAAATCAGGTCACCTAGATGGAAGGCACCACGGCTTGCAAAACCTTTCTCCCAAAAATAGCCTCAGAAGAAGCAAAAGTATCAAACTTGTAAAATTTTGTAAAAGTGTTCAGTGAAGACCAAGTCGCTGCCTTACATATCTGATCAACAGAAGCCTCGTTCTTGAAGGCCCATGTGGAAGCCACAGCCCTAGTGGAGTGAGCTGTGATTCTTTCAGGAGGCTGCCGTCCGGCAGTCTCATAAGCCAATCGGATGATGCTTTTAAGCCAAAAAGAGAGAGAGGTAGAAGTTGCTTTTTGACCTCTCCTTTTACCAGAATAAACAACAAACAAGGAAGATGTTTGTCTGAAATCCTTTGTAGCCTCTAAATAGAATTTTAGAGCACGAACTACATCCAAATTGTGCAACAAACGTTCCTTCTTTGAAACTGGATTCGGACACAAAGAAGGCACAACTATCTCCTGGTTAATATTTTTGTTAGAAACAACTTTCGGAAGAAAACCAGGTTTAGTACGCAAAACCACCTTATCTGCATGGAACACCAGATAAGGAGGAGAACACTGCAGAGCAGATAACTCTGAAACTCTTCTAGCAGAAGAAATTGCAACCAAAAACAAAACTTTCCAAGATAATAACTTAATATCTACGGAATGTAAGGGTTCAAACGGAACCCCTTGAAGAACTGAAAGAACTAAATTGAGACTCCAAGGAGGAGTCAAAGGTTTGTAAACAGGCTTGATTCTAACCAGAGCCTGAACAAAAGCTTGAACATCTGGCACAGCCGCCAGCTTTTTGTGAAGTAAAACAGATAAAGCAGAAATCTGTCCCTTCAAAGAACTTGCAGATAATCCTTTCTCCAAACCCTCTTGTAGAAAGGATAGAATTTTAGGAATTTTTACCCTGTTCCATGGGAATCCTTTCGATTCGCACCAACAGATATATTTCTTCCATACTTTATGGTAAATTTTTCTAGTTACAGGCTTTCTAGCCTGAATAAGAGTATCAATGACAGAATCTGAGAACCCACGCTTTGATAAAATCAAGCGTTCAATCTCCAAGCAGTCAGTTGGAGTGAGGCCAGATTCGGATGTTCGAACGGACCTTGAACAAGAAGGTCCCGTCTCAAAGGTAGCTTCCATGGTGGAGCCGATGACATATTCACCAGGTCTGCATACCAAGTTCTGCGTGGCCACGCAGGAGCTATCAAGATCACCGAAGCCCTCTCCTGATTGATCCTGGCTATCAGCCTGGGAATGAGAGGAAACGGTGGGAATACATAGGCTAGGTTGAAGGTCCAAGGTGCTACTAGTGCATCTACTAGAGTCGCCTTGGGATCCCTGGATCTGGACCCGTAGCAAGGAACCTTGAAGTTCTGACGAGACGCCATCAGATCCATGTCTGGAATGCCCCATAATTGAGTTATGTGGGCAAAGATTTCCGGATGGAGTTCCCACTCCCCCGGATGAAATGTCTGACGACTCAGAAAATCCGCTTCCCAATTTTCCACTCCTGGGATGTGGATTGTAGACAAGTGGCAGGAGTGAATCTCCGCCCATTGAATTACTTTGGTCACTTCTTCCATCGCCAGGGAACTCCTTGTTCCCCCCCTGATGGTTGATATATGCAACAGTCGTCATGTTGTCTGATTGAAACCTTATGAATTTGGCCTTTGCTAGTTGAGGCCAAGCCTTGAGAGCATTGAATATCGCTCTCAGTTCCAGAATGTTTATCGGGAGAAGAGATTCTTCCCGAGACCATAGACCCTGAGCTTTCAGGGAGTTCCAGACCGTGCCCCAGCCCACCAGACTGGCGTCGGTCGTGACAATGACCCACTCTGGTCTGCGGAAGCTCATCCCTTGAGACAGGTTGTCCAGGGTCAGCCACCAACGGAGTGAATCTCTGGTCCTCTGATCTACTTGGATCGTCGGGGACAAGTCTGTATAATCCCCATTCCACTGTCTGAGCATGCACAGTTGTAATGGTCTTAGATGAATCCGCGCAAAAGGAACTATGTCCATTGCCGCAACCATCAAACCTATTACTTCCATGCACTGCGCTATGGAAGGAAGAAGAACAGAATGAAGTACTTGACAAGAGCTTAGAAGTTTTGATTTTCTGGCCTCTGTCAGAAAAATCTTCATTTCTAAGGAGTCTATTATTGTTCCCAAGAAGGGAACTCTTGTTGACGGGAATAGAAAACTTTTTTCTACGTTCACTTTCCACCAGTGAGATCTGAGAAAGGCTAGAACAATGTCCGTATGAGCCTTTGCTTGTGGCAGAGACGACGCTTGAATTAGAATGTCGTCCAAGTAAGGTACTACTGCAATGCCCCTTGGCCTTAGCACCGCTAGAAGGGACCCTAGTACCTTTGTGAAAATTCTTGGAGCAGTGGCTAATCCGAATGGAAGTGCCACAAACTGGTAATGCTTGTCCAGAAAGGCGAATCTTAGGAACCGATGATGTTCCTTGTGGATAGGAATATGTAGATACGCATCCTTTAAATCCACCGTGGTCATGAATTGACCTTCCTGGATGGTAGGAAGAATTGTCCGAATGGTTTCCATTTTGAACAATGGAACCCTGAGAAATTTGTTTAGGATCTTGAGATCCAAAATTAGCCTGAATGTTCCCTCTTTTTTGGGAACTATGAACAGATTGGAGTAAAACCCCATCCCTTGTTCTCCTAATGGAACAGGATGAATCACTCCCATTTTTAACAGGTCTTCTACACAATGTAAGAATGCCTGTCTTTTTATTTGGTCTGAAGACAATTGAGACCTGTGGAACCTTCCCCTTGGGGGTAGTTCCTTGAATTCCAGGAGATAACCTTGAGAAACTATTTCTAGCGCCCAAGGATCCTGAACATCTCTTGCCCAAGCCTGAGCGAAGAGAGAGAGTCTGCGCCCCACCAGATCCGGTCCCGGATCGGGGGCCAGCATCTCATGCTGTCTTGGTAGCGGTAGCAGGCTTCTTGGCCTGCTTACCTTTGTTCCAGCCTTGCATAGGTCTCCAGGCTGGCTTGGTTTGAGAAGAATTACCCTCTTGCTTAGAGGATGTAGAGTTTGAGGCTGGTCCGTTTCTGCGAAAGGGACGAAAATTTGTTTTATTTTTAGCCTTAAAAGACCTATCCTGAGGAAGGGCGTGGCCCTTTCCCCCAGTGATGTCTGAAATAATCTCTTTCAAGTCAGGGCCAAACAGCGTTTTCCCCTTGAAAGGGATGTTAAGCAATTTGTTCTTGGAGGACACATCCGCTGACCAAGACTTTAGCCAAAGCGCTCTGCGCGCCACAATAGCAAAACCTGAATTTTTCGCCGCTAATCTAGCTAATTGCAAAGTGGTGTCTAAGGTAAAAGAGTTAGCCAATTTAAGTGCATGAACTCTGTCCATAACCTCCTCATAAGAAGATGCTTTATTGAGCGACTTTTCTAGTTCTTCGAACCAGAAACACGCTGCTGTAGTGACAGGAACAATGCATGAAATTGGTTGTAGAAGGTAACCTTGCTGAACAAACATCTTTTTAAGCAAACCCTCTAATTTTTTATCCATAGGATCTTTGAAAGCACAACTATCTTCTATAGGGATAGTGGTGCGTTTGTTTAGAGTAGAAACCGCCCCCTCGACCTTGGGGACTTTCTGCCATAAGTCCTTCCTGGGGTCGACCATAGGAAATAATTTCTTAAATATAGGGGGAGGGACAAAAGGTATGCCGGGCCTTTCCCATTCTTTATTTACAATGTCCGCCACCCGCTTGGGTATAGGAAAAGCTTCGGGGGGCACCGGGACCTCTAGGAACTTGTCCATCTTACATAATTTCTATGGAATGACCACATTGTCACAATCATCCAGAGTAGATAACACCTCCTTAAGCAGAGCGCGGAGATGTTCCAATTTAAATTTGAATGTAATAACGTCAGGTTCAGCTTGTTGAGAAATTTTTCCTGAATCTGAAATTTCTCCCTCAGACAAAACCTCCCTGGCCCCTTCAGACTGGTGTAAGGGCATGTCAGAACCATTATCATCAGCGTCCTCATGCTCTTCAGTATCTAAAACAGAGCAGTCACGCTTTCGCTGATAAGTGGGCATTTTGGCTAAAATGTTTTTAATAGAATTATCCATTACAGCCGTTAATTGTTGCATAGTAAGGAGGATTGGCGCACTAGATGCACTAGGGACCTCCTGAGTGGGCAAGACTGGTGTAGACATGGAAGGAGATGATGCAGTACCATGCTTACTCCCCTCACTTAAGGAATCAGTTTGGGCAACATTATTATCAGTGGCATCATTGTCCCTACTTTGTTTGTCACATTCATTACATATATTTAAATGGAGAGGAACCTTGGCTTCCGAACATACAGAACATCGTCTATCTGCTAGTTCAGACATGTTAATAGGCATAAACTTGATAACAAAGCACAAAAAACTTTTAAAATAAAACCGTTACTGTCTCTTTAAATTTTAAGCTGAACACACTTTATTACTGAATATGCGAAAAAGTATGAAGGAATTGTTCAAAATTCACCAAAATTTCACCACAGTGTCTTAAAGCCTTAAAAGTATTGCACACCAAATTTGAAAGCTTTAATTCTTAAAATAACGGAACCGGAGCCGTTTTTACATTTAACCCCTATACAGTCCCTGGTATCTGCTTTGCTGAGACCCAACCAAGCCCAGAGGGGAATACGATACCAAATGACGCCTTCGATAAGCTTTTTCAGTGGATCTGAGCTCCTCACACATGCATCTGCATGCCTTGCTTCTCAAAAACAACTGCGCATTAGTGGCGCGAAAATGAGGCTCTGCCTATGACTAGAAAAGGCCCCCAGTGAAAAAGGTGTTCAATACAGTGCCTGCCATTTTTTTAACAGAATTCCCAAGATTAAAATAACTCTCCAAAGTTATAAACCATTAAATATGCTTATAAAGTAATCGTTTTAGCCCAGAAAAATGTCTACCAGTCTTTAAAGCCCTTGTGAAGCCCTTTATTCTTATATTAAAAATTAAGAAAATGGCTTACCGGATCCCATAGGGAAAATGACAGCTTCCAGCATTACCAAGTCTTGTTAGAAATGTGTCATACCTCAAGCAGCAAAAGTCTGCTCACTGTTTCCCCCAACTGAAGTTAATTCATCTCAACAGTCCTGTGTGGAAACAGCCATCGATTTTAGTAACGGTTGCTAAAATCATTTTCCTCTTACAAACAGAAATCTTCATCTCCTTTCTGTTTCAGAGTAAATAGTACATACCAGCACTATTTTAAAATAACAAACTCTTGATTGAAGAATAAAAACTACATTTAAACACCAAAAAACTCTTAGCCATCTCCGTGGAGATGTTGCCTGTGCAACGGCAAAGAGAATGACTGGGGAAGGCGGAGCCTAGGAGGGATCATGTGACCAGCTTTGCTGGGCTCTTTGCCATTTCCTGTTGGGGAAGAGAATATCCCACAAGTAAGGATGACGCCGTGGACCGGACACACCTATGTTGGAGAAATAACAACAAGGAAAAAAATAAATAAATACACTAGCAAAATACTCGCATTCAATATTACTATATATTAGGACAAATATACATATACAACACTTCACTAATACCACACCATCACAAATTCACATTTAAACATAATACTATTGGACAATGTTATAGAAAACGACCACTATGACATCATCGCATTCTACACATTCCACAAATACTAACTCCAAATGAGCATGCGCAAATTCACACACCTAATACACATTGCACAAATAATAAGTAAGAATAAAGCACACCTGAACACAATTTACAACGCAAACCGGTACATCATTAAACATTTACACAGGGTATATAAGCACCACACAAGCATGGCTTCTTTCACTGTGTTGCTGGTGGGTTTTTGGAGATTGGAGCTTAGAGATTTTGTGCATTATTGTGAGTCCGTTAGTGTTATCGTGAGTGAGTTAGTGGTAGTGTGAGTTAGAGAGTTAGTGCTAGTGTGAGTTAGAGAGTTAGTGGTAGTGTGAGTTAGAGAGGTAGTGGTAGTGTGAGTTAGAGAGTTAGCGTTACTGTGAGTTAGAGAGTTAGTGGTAGTGTGAGTTAGAGAGTTAGTGGTAGTGTGAGTTAGTGAGCGACAGTTGGTTTGGGTGAGTGTGCGAGTGTTTTTTCTGTACACTTAACACATTTACACGCAAACACATTCAATACATACATACACTTATCAATAACACTACATACACTCCATACCCCATACCCTCTCATACTACACTCCATACCCCATTCCCTGTAGTCCCATTCCCTTTCATCCCATTTACTCTTATCCCATACCCCATCCCCATCCCCTAGTTACATTTAGTTTACATATCCTCCTTTTAGTCTTCTTCTTCATTTTGTTCATTTAAATACTCCTTACCCTCTTTTATTTATATCCCTTTCACACTTTCAGCACTTTTTTTGGTCTTTTTAGTTCTTTATTTTGACCCTCTTTCATTTGATCACACTCACTTTTTGTTTGCTTAGTTGGGGTTTAGTTTAGGGAAGAGATGGAGGGCAGGCAGGGGAGAGGTAGAGGGGGGAGGAGAGGGAGGGGGAGAGGAACAGGGCAGGAAGGGGGGCAGGAAAGGGGGCAGGAAGCGGGGGTGGAAGCGGTGGGTGGACCCAGCCACTTGGTTTAAGATGAACAAGTGGCTGGGCCCAGTGGCGGACAGAGTAGGGCTTCACAGTCCGGGAAACAGAGGGCATCGTCACAGGGGAAGGCCAAGGCGACTAGGGAGGCAAGGTTTTCGATGGAGGAGAAGGAGGCCCTCGTAGAAGCCTATATGGCCAGGTATAGGAGGCTGCAGCATCAGAAGACCACCCCGACTGAGAAGAGGAAGCTCTGGCATGAGATAAGGAATGCAGTCAATGCAGTGGGTGGCCGGAACAGAGATATGGACTCTATTAAACATTGATACCGGGACTGCAAGATGGATCTTAAGAAAAAGTTAAGCCGGGAGGCCCGACATGCCGCAGGAACCGGTGGCGGCAATGCACTGGAAATCGATTACTGCCGATGGGAGGAAATGTTGCGTCCCAGCATCTCCGAGGTGGATATAGTCGGTATCGGAGGAATTGATACCGGGAACCTGCCATTCTCATCTGACGGTAAGCTCATTTAAGAATAAATTAACATACGAATGTATTTCAAGGGACACTATACGCAAACCTTTACTTTCATGATTAAGGTAGAGAATACAATATTACCTAATGTGTGTATATTGCCTAATTTGATTCATTCCTTAGATATACTTTAATGAAGAAATAGCCATGCACACGGTGAACCAATCACAGGAGGCAGCTATATGCAGCTACCAATCAGCAGCTTCTAAGCATATCTAGATATGCTTTTCAGCAAAGAATATCCAGAGAATGAAGCTAATTAGATAAGAAAAGTACATTAGAAAGTTGATTATAATTGTATGCTTCGAAATCATGAAAGATAAAACATTGGGTTTCATGTCCCTTTAAGGATCAGATTAATGCTATTACGTTGTTTACACGCATTCACAATTACTTTGCGGTTACATCAGTATCTAGGCTATAGGTTAGGTGTGCATTTAAACAGACTGAAAACAAACGCTAAAACATTCAGATTGACCAGAGATATCACAAACACGGTTTAGAAAATGCGGAAATCGTATTGATTGTTAGATTTAAAATTGGATTAATGAGGCTGCATTTGTAATTGTATCGTAAGCTAAGTAATTTAAAGCTTTATTTGGAAATATGCTAATATATACATTTATTTCTTTTTCAAATATACAGAGTCTGGGGAGGAGGCAGCACAGCAAATACAGGCTCCTCCTTTTCCCCGGGATGAGAGTGGTGGGGATGAATCTCCACCTCGGAGGGAAGAGGCCCCCCTTGACGAAGAGGCCCCCTTTGACGAAGAGGACCCTGAAGCAGAGGAAGAGGCCGCGGAAGCAGAGGCCCCTCAAGGACCAGCAGGCCGCCGTGCACCAGCAGGCCGCCGTGCACGGGCACCCCGCCGTGCACAACAAGAGGAAATAGCAGAGGTGCAGGTTCTACTAGACTACATTGACCAGATGCGTAACTCCCAGATACAAAATATAGAAGGCAGAACTAGAATTCTTGAAGGACAAAACAAAATCATTGAAGGACAAAACAAAATCATTGAAGGCCAAACCCAAATCATACACCTCCTTACTCAAATAGAAGAAGGCCAAAACAGAACCTTTAGACTCCACCAAGAGATGTTTAATTTGTTCCGGGAGGCGCATGCTGGTCTGCCTCCTGCTGGTCTGCCTCCTGGTCCGCCATCTGCTGGTCTGCCTCCTGCTCCTGGGCCTCCTGCTCCTGGGGCGCCATCTGCTGGTCTGCCTCCTGGTCCTGGGCCGCCTGCTCCTGGGGCGCCATCTGCTGGGCCTCCTGCTCCTGGGCCGCCATCTGCTGGGCCTCCTGCTCCTGGGCCGCCATCTGCTGGGCCTCCTGCTCCTGGGCCGCCATCTGCTGGGCCTCCTGCTCCTGGGCCGCCATCTGCTGGGCCTCCTGCTCCTGGGCCGCCATCTGCTGGGCCTCCTGCTGCTGGGCCTCCTCCTGCCGGGCCATCTTCTCCTGCCGGGCCATCTTCTCCTGCCGGGCCAACTTCTCCTGCCGGGCCATCTCCTCCTGCCGGCCCATCTCCTCCTCCTCACCTTGGTCGTCCCAGTACTCTTCCTTCCACTCTTCCCACAACATATCCAATGAGAACTCGTCGGAGTCGGCAGTTGACCCTCCCAGAGCCTCAGACCCGTGGGAAGAGAGGAAGGAAGAGGAAGTAAGTATTTGTTTTCATGTTTAATGTTTTTTTTTTATTTAATGTGTAATGGATAGGTATGTAATGATGTGGTTTTCATACACTTGTGGACCACACTCTGTATATAATCTACTTCTATGGGACCGGGTCCATGGAGGCAGATTGTTTGCAGAGTGTGGGTTATAAGTGTGTGAAAACCACATCACATACCTATCCTTGTTCATGATATTGATTGGTTTCTGTGATGTGATGTCCAAACTGTTTCCCGAATCGCAAACAAAATTACCATTACAATTATCCATGATGGCATATTACTGTTTGAATGCCAATAACACAGCTTAAAGGGACAGTCAGAATTATTGATTACAAAGAAAACACTGTATTACGCATTATCAAGTTGGAAACAACAAAACATGGAGAAATATGTGTGACTTATGTGCTTACCCTTGTATCTATGCCTATGAAAAATGACCACTTATTTGTTGTTCTGACATAACAACATTTTAGACATCAATGATCAATACATGGTAAATATGCTGTATGAGCTCAAGGTTTTAGATATACAAATGATATCCAAATGCCCTCTAGTGGTCAAATTGCATAATGATTACATGCACTCTTCAAGCTCTAAGAAATGAGCACACGAACCTCATAGGTTTAGCTAGCAAATTAAAATAAACACAGACAAATGATTAATTGGTGAGAAACATTTGATATCATTGATATTACAAAATTGACTTTTTTAATAATGCAAAACATTATTTGTTTTCTAAACTGTCCCTTTAACAAAATTACATATGCTAACAGATATTTGTAGATTGTTGGTATATCTACATGTACTTGTTCAAACAATAAATATTGAAAACAGATTTCTATTGACGTGTTAAATAAAGTCTATTTTCTTAAAGAGACATTATTGTGTTAATTTATTTTTATAAAGACATTTGTTTTAACAATGAATATGGTTTAAAGTCCTTTTAGGAGTGGGGGGTGAAAATATGCTAACAATAATATATTTGGAGATTAACCAATGTGGAACTCATACATGATACAAAAATCAACATTTGCATTAAAGGGACAGTATACTATATTTTTAACAGAACTGCATGTAATAGACACTACTAGAAACAACAAGATTAACATATACTGATATCAATATTACAAAGCTTTAAACACTTTCTAAGAAAATCGGGTTATCTCTATTGAAAATATAGATGAACCCCCATTACAACCGTAAAACAAGACAATACCCCATCATTAACATATGAAAAGACCCTTTACACAAACAGGAGAAAGCTGGAGATGGTACTCACATGAAACTTTGAGGCTTGGCGAGGAGTCTGAAAATTACTTACATTTTATTTGAACAGAAGCAAAATGAGACGTGTATTTGGTAAACAATGGACTATATAACTAGAGACCAAATAAAATATTTTGATTTTTAATGTGAGTGTCTAATGAACCGTTAATAAAATATACGACGAAATTACATTTAGAAGAAGTCGGCATCATATATTTAGCATATGATAAAGATAAATGCATATTGATTACTTTATTCTAACACAATGGCGCATATTTATGAATTAGATATCTTTAACATTAAACACAACAGTCATTTTTCATAAAAAGGAACATATTGTTGACAAACATATTAAACAACATGGACTATAGAGATTTGCACTTGCCTCGAAATATCTTATGCATGAAAACATTTTGCTTTTGTTCGTTTATTCAACCAGACATCCAGCAAAAGAGAATGTGGTGGTCTTTATCAGCTATGGATCAACAATGTAACATGATGCAAACAATCTCATATTCGCCATGTTTTTAAACTTGTCTTCTCATTCACAAACGTGTTTAACGTGCACAAACAAATATTGCGGGACTACGTAATACAATCAGACGTTTTTTACCTTTGCATGTGACGTCTTAATTAACATGGCGCTTCCTTGATCACGTAAGAACGCAATCCAATAAAAGGCACATTCTTGATCACGTAAGAACGCAAACCAAAAAAAGGTGCATCCTTGATCGCGTAAAAACGCCATCCAATAAAAGGTGCATCCTTAATCGCGTAAAAACGCCATCCAATAAAAGGTGCATCCTTGATCGCGTAAAAACGTCAGTCAATACAAGGAATCATTGGACAGCCTGGCAGGTGACGTCTTAAGCAACATGGCGCATCCGAGATCGCTGAAAAACCGCAGCCAATACAAGGACTCAGTTGACAGCTTGGCATATCACTAAGAAACGTATTTATATTTTAGTAACTAGTATGTGTCTATATTGCTATCTAGGAATGTCACGAAATCATGAATCATCTTTTCGGACTTGACTGTCCCTTTAACTATAGCTATGGTGTATATCTTTAACATTTAAAAGATACACATGAGAAATACATATGCCATTGATGTTTTAAGAGATGTTTAGATTGTTTTGGAATAACAATAATGACACATGTATTGATCAAACGTGTCATTTATTCAAGTTGAAATATGGTCAGCCTACCTATAGCCATATATGGGAGGAGAAGTATTTTTAAAAAATAATTTGGAAAAACATATTCCTCATCTAAAATATGCGCATTACACACAGAGATTGATTTGGTTACACTTTTACAATAAGATAGAATTGAAAATGAAATACATGTGCTGTCAACATTGCAATAAGATTGTTTATTAATAAGATTATGTCCTTGTTCATGTAAAAAGGATAAAAACGCTTTAGAAATGGAAATCCATTCATTAACAATTGTGCTCACCATCACTTTAAGGGACATGATTTTTATTTTTAAAAAGAGGATACACAGAGACAATACTATTTCAATAAAATTAACACTTTACAGGGATTATATCATTGTATCAATCCTCAGATCATTTGTTAAAGGTGCATCAATTCATGCAGAGTTTATAAATACACACATGGATGTGAAATTTGAAATATACATATATAACAATCTATATATACATATATAAAAGAATTACTATGCTAATCATAATCATGCAATGATAAAGCTTTTAGAAAAATATATAAAGACAAATAATAAAATTACATTGGAGATGTTAATCTTAAAGTCATTTACAATTGTATTACATATATGATTCAGGAAACACCATTATTTTTGGTAGGTCCCTTTAAGGATCAACCAGATAAACTAGAGATTTCAATCAATGACATGAATAAGGAGGACAAAGAATCGTGCAATGACATGTCTTTTATTAGTATGTCAGAAAACATCAACAACGTTTATAAATAATCTGGTAAAGATCAGGAAAATTGGAGCCATATGACAAGGTAACAGAGTGCATCACAGTCCATGAAGACCAGCATAGCCCCATTTGAGCCATATGACAAGGTAACAGAGTGCATCACAGTCCATGAAGAGAGTTGCCAAGGGCCAGCATAGCCCCATTTGAGCCATATGACAAGGTAACAGAGTGTATCACAGTCCATGAAGAGAGTTGCCAAGGGCCAGCATAGCCCCATTTGAGCCATATGACAAGGTAACAGAGTGCATCACAGTCCATGAAGAGAGTTGCCAAGGGCCAGCATAGCCCCATTTGAGCCATATGACAAGGTAACAAAGTGCATCACAGTCCATGAAGAGAGTTGCCAAGGGCCAGCATAGCCCCATTGGAGACATATGACAAGGTAAAAGAGTGCAACAGGCACAACAATCATCAGAAAAAAAGGCCAAATTGCAACCATAACAAAAACATCAACATGTGGATGGAGGATTCTTATCTGCGCCCTTGGAGCATCTCCAGATCCTCCACTTACTGGTCATCCCCTTCATCGTCCTGTGCATGTCCAGCTACAGATTCAAGCATTGCGTTCCACCGCCTCATCTGACGTAGAGTCATATGCTGAACCTGTAGCTGGGCCTGCATGGTGTCGGACATCCCTCTCAGGACAGCTGCGTTCCTCAACACGGCCTGCTCTATGCGTGCTAGACCTTCGAGCGTGAGCCATGTTGAGTCACAGCCTAAAATAAAGAATAAATAAAATATTAATGATAATTACACAACAGACAAAATAAAAAGCAAAGATACATTGTCATCATAAAGACAAATAATTCTTTAAATTCATTTGTTGACATTGATTATTTACACATGAAATATGTTATTCAGACAGACCTAAACCATTAAATGGACATTTTAATCCAACATGTTGTCCCCTTTAATTGGTTTTTGATGATCCACTTTTACAGCTTGAGTGTCTAAAATCTTGTTAAAGGATTTACATTGTACTTACATTAGCAATTTTAAGATCTTAGTTATACTGTGGTAGGCACACCTATCCTTAAACATTTTGGCGTTGAGGACAAGCTGTGTAAACATAGCAACCAGAAGAAATTACATTCCCACTGGGTTATACAAGAGATAATGTATGAACATTTGGACATAAATATTTGGATCCAAATAGTGGTGATTGGTATATGTAGTGATATCAAATTAAAGGGACAGTAAACCTAAATATTTTAGTTACTGATTCAGATAGAGCATGACATTAAAAAGAATTATTAATTTACTCATATTCTTTAAATGTTTGAATTCTCGAGCTATATTTTAATTGCAAGAATGTAAGTTTATAGGGCAGGCCATTTTTGGTTATAAACTTTGGTTGTCCCTGCTGATTGATGGATACATTCATCCAACAATAAAGAAATTATGTCCATAATTTTTTTTTAATACAAAAAAAATATAGGCATTTCTTTGTTTCAATAAAGATAGCAAGAGAATGAAGAATAATTGATAAGAGTAGTAAATTATAAATTTGATTAACATTGCATGCTCTATTTGAATCACAATAGAAACATTTTCATTCAGTGTACCTTTAAGTATCTTATAATGTTGATTTTGAATGATACTTACAGCTGTGCCTGGGAAGGACAATCCGACACCCAGGACAATGAAGGTTGAGACAGGGGGGAGGGATGGGATTGGGTTGGGGAGGGATGGGCTGCTGCTCTGGGGTAGCCCGTACAGCTGGGGAGGGGTGAGTTGGGGGCTGGGCAGCTGGGGTAGCTGTACGGGCCAAAAGACGGGGAGAGCGGCGAAGGGGGACGAAGGGGCGTTTTTTGGGAGGGATACGACAGGACAAATGGGAAGGGCCGGGAGGGGCAGGGGACTGGGCAGGGGGCTGGGCAGGGGACTGGGCAGGGGGCTAGGCAGGGGAGGAACAATGATGACCAGAAGCAGAGGATCCATCTGAAATAAATATAATAAATATATTAACATCTCATACATCATGAAATCAAATCAACGCATTTCAACTTGATTATGTTTGAAATATACTTAGAAGTGTGTTTGAATTTCTAAACAATGATGACATGAGGATATGGTATGCATATCAATGACTGTCTGTACAATTCTAAAATTATTATTGTGGTTTGGCCTAGAATATGCATGTGACATCATGATGGCATGAATTTCAAATCCAAATATTTAAACAAATCCAAGCATATCTTCATGATGCCTGATATATAAAGGGGGCAGTAGTGTATTTGAACAGACAAATAATATTCCTTTTTAAAGTGCAAAAGCTGTAGACTTTGAATGTCTTCAATAAAATGATTTCCAATAAAGCAACATGTTGGAAACATGTTAGATATATTTCACTGTGGTATACCTTTAACACTAACCCCTCCTATTTGGTCTCCACCCTATTTAAGGACTACCTGTAACACTCATTTACTGCCTGATTATTGAAGTCATAGCTACTCTGTGGTAGCTTTCCTTATTTCAGGTCTCCTATTGCTTGTATCCTGTGCAAGGTGGTTTACTTTGTTTACTCTTGCTGCGTCTTGAACCTCTTACGATCTAATCGTTACTTTGTCATTACCGACTCTGGATCATTCAACGGCCGGATCTACTTTTTCACCGCTACCCAGAAGTAAGCCGCATTCACACACGCTGCCTGTCCCAGACACGGATCTTCCAATGCGGTAACAGAATAATCGGTCCTCAAGGTGGTAACGTACACGAACAAAGCTAAAGCCTTTAAACTTCTTACCTGCTTGTTTTTTGTTACCATACTGAATTATTGGGCATATCCTATTACCTGCAACATCCAATATGAACAAACATTGTATGTCTGTGGAATGTCTGAACTTGTAAATATTTTAGGCTGTGTGTGATTGCGTGAAGTAAAAAGGATCAATTGTTTCTACCATTTCAGATTCTGAGCTTGTCAGTATTTCTTTTTCATCTGTGGCCTCCGGTTATATATATATATATATCTCGAACATAAGATATATATTATATTAATAAATCCTTATGTTTATTAACACTTTAAGTCAGTAGTTAATATATAAATTCATCATATATTAAATGTCTCATATTGTTTAATCAGGCTACATAGAAGTTGTTTTCTGATTACTACAAAAAAGAGCAACAAGCTCTAATTTTAGAGCTAACCTTTATAACAAATGTGCAAATACTTGTTTACTGAAATACAAAGCTCAGAATACCACATAATAATCAGGCCCAAAACCGAATTTTGAAATAATTAACATTATGGATCCTAATGAAATAAAAAAGGAGTTTAATAATGTCTATCTTAAACTTGATTATTTAGCAAGAGCTGTGACTGAAGTGCAGACTGAAAATGCTGCACTTAAAACTATAGTTAAAGATTTTGTTACACAAAAGCCTCATGACCCACCTGAACCTCATATTAATTATCCACAACCTTTTTCAGGGAAACGTTCTGAGTTCAGGGAATTTAAGAATGCCTGTAATTTATTATTTTCTCTTAGACCTAAGACTTATCATACTGAGCGGATTAAAGTTTGTACCACAATATCTTTCCTACAAGGTGAACCCAGGACTTGGGCTAATAGGTTTTTTGAAAACAATAACAATATCCTGGATTCATTACAAGATTTTTTTTCTGCTTTAACTAGTCTATATCAAGACTCAAATTCTCAAATAAATGCTGAAATGAGATTGAGGTCTTTAAAACAAGGTAAGAGAAATGTGGAAGATTATACCACTGAGTTTCAGATGTGGGCAGAGGACTCTCAGTGGAATGAAATCAGTTTGAAGAATCAATATCGTTTAGGTTTATCTGAAACACTCAAAGATGAACTTTCACGTCTTGAGATCCCAGA
Source organism: Bombina bombina (assembly GCF_027579735.1). Classification (NCBI taxonomy): domain Eukaryota; kingdom Metazoa; phylum Chordata; class Amphibia; order Anura; family Bombinatoridae; genus Bombina; species Bombina bombina. The sequence continues at coordinate 1,123,468,470 of NC_069504.1, forward strand.
TACCCTTGAGGGTCTTATTAAATTAAGTACATCTTTAGATCGTCGTTTGAGAGAAAGGAGGGCAGAGAAGGCCTCTAATGATACCTCATACAGAAAACCTTACCAAGTCACAACAAGCCATGACAGAGCTCATGGCAGTGCTACCCCTATGGAGATTGGTGTTCTTAGAGGACCTCTGCCACCAGAGGAAAAAATTAGAAGGAGGTTGGAAAATCTCTGTTTATATTGTGCTCAAAAAGAACATGTAGTATCTACTTGTCCTTTGTTGAAAAAACAAAAGAATGGTAAGACAATAACCAGTGACTTTATTTACAGCATAGCTAATGATACACACATGACTTTGTCCATTTCTTTACAGTGGGACCAAAAAAATATCCAAACCAAGGCATTAATTGATTCAGGAGCATCCGGAAATTACATTGATTCCACTTATGTAAATAAAAATCGAATACCTATTATTTGTAAACAAAATCCTGTATCTATTAAGCTGATAGATGGTTCATTAATAGAACAAGGACCTATTACACATCATACTATTCCCCTGCTTGTAACATCATTGCAGGGACACACTGAATATTTATCTTTTGATCTCATATCCATACATCAGCATACTCTCATCCTAGGCTATCCTTGGTTGAAGAAACACAACCCACACATAAATTGGGTTTCAAATAAGGTAACATTAGATTCTGCTTTTTGTTTAAACACTTGTTACCCACATCAAACCATAGCGTCACTTGATATTGGTTTACCCTCGTGTTATCAGGATTTGGCAGATGTATTTAATTTAAAAGAGGCAGAAAACCTTCCACCTCATAGGGATTTTGACTGTCCTATCGATATAATACCTGGTTCCAAAATCCCTCATGGTAAGATCTATCCCCTCTCTCAAGAGGAACTCCAGTATATAAGAAACTACCTAGACGAAAATTTACGTAAGGGATTTATTTCACACTCCACATCCCCTGCAGCTGCAGGAATGTTTCTAGTAAGAAACAAGGATGGTACCATAAGACCTATTATTGATTACAGAGCATTAAATAACATCACAATAAAAAACAGATACCCTTTACCTTTAATACCTGAACTTTTGGAACGTCTAACTGGTGCTACTATTTACACCAAATTAGATTTAAAGGGAGCTTATAATTTGATTAGAATTAAAGAAGGTCACGAATGGAAAACGGCATTCAGGACCAGATATGGCCTTTTCCAATATAATGTAATGCCTTTTGGTCTGAGTAATGCTCCGGCAACTTTTCAGTTTTTTATAAATGAGATCTTTCGTGACCTGATAGACGTTTGTGTCATAATATACCTTGACGACATATTAATTTATTCTAGAACACCTCAAGAACATGAAAAACATGTACGCTGGGTATTAACTCGTTTAAAAGAACACAAACTATATGCTAAACTGGAAAAATGTTCCTTTCATGTCACAGAAATAAAATTCTTGGGTTACATCATCAGTCCCAACAAAATTCAAATGGATCCGGAGAAGGTATCAGCAATTCTAAATTGGCCTACTCCTACTTCCACAAAATCTGTACAACGATTCATTGGTTTTGCGAATTTTTATAGGAAGTTTATAAAAAATTTCTCTTCAATCGTTAAACCATTAACAACACTCACTAGTGAAAAACAAAGATTTAAGTGGACAGAATCCGCTAGTCTTGCCTTTAATAAATTGAAAGAATATTTTACTACAGCACCCATTCTAGCTATGCCAGATTTTGATTTAGAATTTATCCTTGAAGTAGATGCATCCGACTCAGGTATCGGTGCAGTTTTATCACAACAAGATAAGAACAAGACTGAGATTCATCCTATTGCTTTCTATTCAAAAATGTTAACTAGCGCTGAGAAAAACTATAGCATAGGAGATAAAGAACTTCTAGCTATAAAACGTGCTCTAGATCACTGGAGACATTTATTAGAAGGTTCTAAGATACCTTTTAAGATTTATACTGACCATAAAAATCTTGAATTTCTAAAAACAAGTAAGACCTTGTCTGCAAGACAAGCAAGATGGTCTATATTCTTTGATCGTTTCAATTTTCTTTTAACCTACAGACCAGGACACTTAAATACCAAAGCCGATGCTCTCTCTAGATTACATGAACAAGACACTCATAATCAAATTAACCAAATCATTCCAAAAGAAAAAATTATAGGTTTACTAACACCTTTAGAAGAGGAGATATTAAAAGAATTAAAACATGAACCACCACATGGAATAGACTGTCAAAAAGATTCCAATACTGGTCTTTTTTATCATAATTCTAAACTATATATCCCCAAACAAATTAGATCTTCTATTCTTAAACAAACCCATGACGGGACACTAGCAGGTCATCCAGGTATTTCTAAAACTATAGACCTAACCAGGAGAAATTATTGGTGGCCACTCATGGATACCTATATTACAAATTATGTAAAACATTGTGATACCTGTGCCAGAAACAAGTTAACACACAAAAGACCATCAGGTCTTTTATCTCCTCTGCCTATTCCTGACAAACCCTGGAGTACCATATCAATGGACTTTATTGTCGAGTTACCTGAATCCCACCATTACAATACTAATTTAGTTGTCATTGATCATTTAACAAGACTGGCTCATTACATTCCCCTAAAAGGTCTCCCTACAGCTTTCACTACAGCTCACGTTTTCCTAGACAACATAGTTCGCTTACATGGACTGCCCAAGGTTATTATAACTGATCGTGGTACACAGTTTACCTCTAATTTTTGGAGATCCTTATGTAAGTTAATCAAAATTGATTCTAGATACTCAACTGCTTTTCACCCTCAGACAAATGGTCTTACAGAACGACTCAACCAAACCCTTGAGCAATATCTTCGTTGTTATATATCTCATCTGCAGGATGACTGGTCATCCTATTTACCTTTGGCTGAATTCTGTTATAACAATACTACTTCTACATCAACTAAACTATCCCCATTCTTCGTTACTTATGGATATCATCCTACTACCATTTCATTGTCCTCTCAACAAGTGAACTCTCCCTCAGCATTGGATTTCGCAACTACCCTACAAGAAAGACTTAACATCCTGAAAAAACATCTTTCGGAAGCTAAAGATTATCAAAAAAGGTTATATGATACCCATCACACTGCTAGCCCGGCTTATCAGATTGGAGATTTAGTACTACTCTCGACAAAGAATCTCAAACTGTCAGTTCCTAGCAAAAAGTTAGCAAATCAATACTTGGGTCCTTTTAAGATTTCTAAAATAATCAACCTCAATGCTGTGAGGTTAGAGCTTCCCCAGGATTTTAAGATTCACCCCTCTTTTCATGTCTCTTTGTTAAAGCCATATCTTCCTTCACCTCAGTCTCTCTCCTTGACTCGACCACCTCCAATACTCGTTGATGATCGAGAGGAGTATGAAGTTGAAGCTGTGTTGGATTCTAGGATCCATAGGAGGAGGTTAGAGTACCTTGTGAAATGGAAAGGTTATGGTTCGGAGGATAACTCTTGGCAGCTTCATTCTGATCTTCGCACTCCCCGTCTTCTACGAAATTTTCATCGCCGCTATCCTGAGAAACCTAGTTTGGAAACCCCTGGGGTGCTTCCTTGAAGGGGGGGAGATGTGGTATACCTTTAACACTAACCCCTCCTATTTGGTCTCCACCCTATTTAAGGACTACCTGTAACACTCATTTACTGCCTGATTATTGAAGTCATAGCTACTCTGTGGTAGCTTTCCTTATTTCAGGTCTCCTATTGCTTGTATCCTGTGCAAGGTGGTTTACTTTGTTTACTCTTGCTGCGTCTTGAACCTCTTACGATCTAATCGTTACTTTGTCATTACCGACTCTGGATCATTCAACGGCCGGATCTACTTTTTCACCGCTACCCGGAAGTAAGCCGCATTCACACACGCTGCCTGTCCCAGACACGGATCTTCCAATGCGGTAACAGAATAATCGGTCCTCAAGGTGGTAACGTACACGAACAAAGCTAAAGCCTTTAAACTTCTTACCTGCTTGTTTTTTGTTACCATACTGAATTATTGGGCATATCCTATTACCTGCAACATCCAATATGAACAAACATTGTATGTCTGTGGAATGTCTGAACTTGTAAATATTTTAGGCTGTGTGTGATTGCGTGAAGTAAAAAGGATCAATTGTTTCTACCATTTCAGATTCTGAGCTTGTCAGTATTTCTTTTTCATCTGTGGCCTCCGGTTATATATATATATATCTCGAACATAAGATATATATTATATTAATAAATCCTTATGTTTATTAACACTTTAAGTCAGTAGTTAATATATAAATTCATCATATATTAAATGTCTCATATTGTTTAATCAGGCTACATAGAAGTTGTTTTCTGATTACTACAAAAAAGAGCAACAAGCTCTAATTTTAGAGCTAACCTTTATAACAAATGTGCAAATACTTGTTTACTGAAATACAAAGCTCAGAATACCACATTCACATACCATCAGACTTCAAGGGAGCCTCTTCCTCCTCCGTCCCACATGTTAAATCAATCTCTGTAAAACATAACATGTTGTGTACACATTAAGATCAGATATTATAACATATGTTACTGTTGCTCAAAGACACACATCAATGTTGCATTAAAGATATACACACCCAAAGTTATGATTTACATCATTTTGATGGAGCATACAAATGACATTAGATTTGTTATTCTCAATTATTCAGATTTTCTATTTATTGTTTGTATTAATTTTAAAATCATAAAAGCATAGTACATTGAACATTTAAGATTTCTCATGTGTGTATCACTTGATGATTGTTGTCAACAATGAACCTGGAAACAAACATATGCTATACATCTTCTGAATAACAAAGGTGTAGACTAAGAAAGTTTTAATTATTAATCTTTCAATATTCAAATAAAATTAATATATAATCAGAGGAGTCAATTATATGTTTGTTTCAAATGTTATGCTTCATCAGAATCATGCTCATAATATTGATTACCAATACACCTTCAATGAGTTATAAATGAGTCAATGGACTTACCAGAAGACTGCAAAGGCGGCTCTGTGTCGGTGCTGGATTCCTCTGGGCTCCCCACACCAACTCTCTCTATGAATGATATAGATATATATTAGTGAACAAATTTTGGATAAATCACATCTGTATCGATTTATAAGAATAATCAACTTGAAAATGTGAAGAATAGAGCAGTCATTATAAAAAAAAATGCTTGATTGAATCAAGGGGATTCTGTAAAAAATGATGTATTGAACATATGTTTAATTTCTGACTATATTAGACATCAAACTCATCTCATACGATGCTATTGCATATCTAAATATACCCATTGATCAATGTTCTTAAAAGAATACACACAAACCACATTTTGAATAACAGCTGTTGACAAATATAAACAAAGACATGTGGCACATCGAGCCATTTGTGCAATGTACAGTAATCTTGTTTAGGACACAACACATATTGATCACAATACCAAACCAAATTGATTAGTACAAATATGTAATCATGGTGCTGTTAGAGTATGCTTATATCTATAAAGTAACTCCAACAGTGAATATGTGAATTATATATCAATATTGTCTAATCCAAAGAATGTAAGGATTAATGAATCAATTGTTTATTAAAGGGACACTGACATGATTTATTTCAATCATTGATTTCACTGTTCAAACTGTTCCATTATAATTTTAATGTTGCTACATTTTAATCTTAAAGGCAGATAAGCAATATTGGATTCAATAAATATTGTTTGTTGAAGGTATCCACCAATCATCAATAAAAACCCAGGTTGGTCAACCAAAATTGAGCTGCAGATAAACGTACATTCTGGATTTTAAAATACATTTAGCAATAGAATATTTCACATATGATTATAGTATTATATTTAAATGTTGCTTAATATTGCATGCTCTATCTGAATGACAACATTAAAGGGACAGTTCACCCAAAAATGTTCTCCCCTTAAAATTATTCCCAATGATCCTTTTAACCTGCTAGAGTGTATTAAATTGCTTACAAGTAGCTCCTTTACTCCTATTTCAGCATTTGAAATAGCTGATTTAGCCTGTGGTATCGCCACCTATACTGAACAAATTAATACTGGAGTATAGGCTATTGAATAGCCTAAGTACACACAGCCTGCAGAAGAGATTACACTCTCAGTGGGATGCAGGATAGTTAAGTAATAAAATCATAATTTTCCATTGTTCTCTCTATGTATTGAGCTTTGGTGTTCCAGCCAAATAAAAGATAAGGAAGCAAGTCTGTTTACACAAACTTAGAACATAATGACATCTGATATCACCTTTAAGTTCAACCCATTGTAATAGGCTGTGGTTTCAAAGCACAAAATCAGCTACTTCATATACACAAATAAGCACGAAAATGGAATTTCTCAAATATTTTATACTCTGCAGTTGGTATAACAAGTCATTTAAAATACATTAATGGAAAAACTGTTTTACAGTGTACTGTCCCTTTAATAATTTTAGCTCAGTGCCCCTTTAATATAAAAATATATTGATTTGACAAGGTTGGTGTTAATGAATTCTCTACTCCATATGTTGATGTAATGAATGGGATTGAGCATGCAATTCGAATCTAATATGTTATTTAAGGATATCCTAAGAATTATTTAATTTTCATCTATTAAAGGGACATGAAGCTCTAAATGTGTAATTGTATACTTTTTGGAACTATGTACTACTGTTATCTGAACACATGATTTTAACTTTTGACCCAATGCCAATTTATGCATAAAAAAACAGCCGGATAATACCAGTAATGCATTGTTTAACCTAAACCAAAATCAATATGTTTTTAGAAGAACTAAAACAATAGACTGAACCAATGTAGCTCATAAAATGTTTAAACAAAACAATAAAATCACGTTTACAAATCATTCAATGTAAGATTTAGTTGGCATGTCCCTTAAATAATGTGATCAATTTCAAAAATGGAATCTATATTTTTAAAAACAAATCATATGCAAAAGTGTGTGAATTTTTTCAAAATGTATAAGATATCCAGAATAGATGGGATATTTTAAATTTGAAAAAAATTCAGAGTAGTCTTACAATGTAATCCTATGTTGTTGTTTTTTATTCTTATTTGTAAATATTTTATTAATCCATTTTGCAGATACATATAAATATTGAACAATGTGGATTTAGTATGTAATGTTCTGTCCATGTTTCTAAGACAAATGTCAATTAAAATGAGACATACCATACTGTGACAAGCCCTGGCTTGAGGATCCAGCACCAATATCCAGATCTGTAATATATTAAATGAGGATTGGATATCATTAATACAAATCATGCCATGTTTAAAATCTTTACATTATTAGCAATTCAATTAAAAACTATTAATCTTTTGGTAGTCCCATGAGTTAATTGTTTCCTCAATTAAATTCATGATAAATATATCCTGTACTCTTATTTTCAATCAGTTGTGTTGTTTACTGTAGCTTTAAATTATTTTTTTGTGTTATTTCATTCTCATCAATTGATGGGCATATGTTATTTTTTTTTTGGATTCTGCTATTTTTTTTTATTATGTATAATACTGAAAATAAGAATACTGTATTCTTCACATATATAATAATTCACATTTCATTTTGACCAACATGTATAAAGCAATGCCACTTACAGCAAACCCATGTTAACGTGTATGCGCAATTCTAATTTTCGCGATCATTGCGCAATGATTCCAAGCGGAATTACGCATCCGTCATTTGACCAACATGTATAAAGCAATGCCACTTACAGCAAACCCATGTTAACGTGTATGCGCAATTCTAATTTTCGCGATCATTGCGCAATGATTCCAAAGGGAATTACGCATCCGTCATTTGACCAACATGTATAAAGCAATGCCACTTACAGCAAACCCATGTTAACGTGTATGCGCAATTCTAATTTTCGCGATCATTGCGCAATGATTCCAAGCGGCATTACGCATCCGTCTTTTGACCAACATGTATAAAGCAATGCCACTTACAGCAAACCCATGTTAACGTGTATGCGCAATTCTAATTTTCGCGATCATTGCGCAATGATTCCAAGCGGAATTACGCATCCGTCATTTGACCAACATGTATAAAGCAATGCCACTTACAGCAAACCCATGTTAACGTGTATGCGCAATTCAATTTTCGCTCTGTGACGCATATTCTGTAGAGCGCAAGAAACATCATTCCTATTTCATGTGTCACTAATCTAAAATCAGATATCTAAACATCATATGTAGTGTATGTTGTGAGATCTGTATAGGTTTAGTATCTGACTATATACACATTTTCTAAAATTCTAATCAAATATTAAGATATTATATGAAGTTGGATAGTTACCTGGTTCAGATTCTCTTTCATCTCCTCCCAGGCCACCGGACGGAGAAGCAGCTGCCCTGGCCCCCGCGTCAGGACTTTCAGATCCCGCAGCTGGGAGGGAAGAAGAGGAGGCTGAGGATGGCGAGGATCTAAATCTTTTGGGGACCCAGAGATTGAGGAGCTCGCATAAAGTCACCTCATAAGGGAGTAGGTATAGTTTCCGCGGGGCCTTTCTTTGGCCCCCTTTTTTACGGGCTTGTACCCAGTCCCTTATGAGGTTGACTTTTTTTGTCAAGCACAACCTCATATCTCAGAATCTCCTCATGATTTGATCCTGGCTCCTCTGGACGCCACACACCAATTTAACCGCATTGGTGATAGACTCCCAGAGGGCCTTCTTAACAGGCGCATCTGTCGACCTCCTCTTGTTCCCAAACAGCTGGGGATAAAAGTCCTTGACGGCGTGGACCAGTGCAGCGCTCTCCTGCTTGGTGAACCTGGGAGATGACATGCCTGCTGGGTTGTCCAATAAATATATTATAATAATATAAACTGCCTGCAGGCATTAGAGAACTGACAAAGATGGCAACGTGTAATGGACTTTTATATGGTGAAGTAAACATGAGATGCACCATGGGACAAGTTATCTGTACATCTGATTGGATAAAAGTTTGAAATATTGTTAGAATGTCTGTGAGACCATCCTGACTCAAGTTTTGTTTGTGTGATGAACTCTGATTGGCCGTTCCTTAATGTTTCATATCTTAGTAACTTCCTTACACATACCTCCTGGTGGTGCTGTTACTTCATTTTTCATGTAGACTTATTTGTAACTCATGGGCCTGTCATGCGGATATGTGTGATGCAGATTTAATATCCGTGATCCGTTAAATATTAATGTTTACATTATCTTTAAAATCTAATACTGTCACATTATTAAATGTTGTATACATTTTTCGGTTTAATAACGGTCTGTTTCTTTAATACAAATACACATTTAATATTGTATGTCTTTATTGTTCATAAAATCAATTTGTTGACTTATTGTGAAGTATTGACATTGCTCTATTAAATATATTTCATAATGCACATTGATTGTGTGCTATTGCGTGACATTAGACTCTAATGTTTAAAGATGCAAATCTGGTGTTTCAAGATCCGTTTCCCACGCAACATTTCTGAATGTTCAAATTCAGGTTATAATGTCAGTAACTTGGATAATCTGTTTATAGATGTTAAACTACAGGTTTGTTTGTTATTAGTAAATAAACCTCGAGCTTGTATTTGTCTGAACTGCTCATATATGTTATTGTGCAATGGCGTCTTTATTTTTAAATAGACATTACAAACAAACAATTGTATCAAATGATCTGTAGAGATAGAAAATTGTTTAGACTTTAAAATGTAACTCAATTTATCTTAGTATTTAGATATCCTCAACAGAAGAAATTTAAATGCACATGGTTGAGCCAATCACATAAGGCATCTCTGTTCATCCACCAATCTTCATCTACTGAGCCTATCTCGATATGCTTTTCAAGCAAAGTATGTCAAGATAAGAAGAGAAGTAAATACACTCTTTAAATCTCTTAAAGGGACACTGTCCAAACAAATTTAGCGTTCGTGATTGAGATTAAGCATGAAATGTTAAGCAACTTTATAATTTAATCCGATTCTCAAATGTTAAGAATTATCTTGTTATCTTTCTTTGCAAATCAATAATGATTTTAGATTACGGACAATTTTTGCAAAAAACCTGGGTTGTCCTTGATGATTGTTGGATAAATTAATCCAACCAAAAAAAACAAGTTCTGTCCAGAGTACTGAAGCAAATAAATTATCAATTTAATGCCTTATTTTTAAAGTAATGATAGCAACATCACGAGGAACATTGATAATATGAGACAATTTATAAAGTTGCTTAAAATAGAATACTCATTCAGAATGTATAAATCATTAATTTTTTAACTGTCTCCCTTTAAGTATATTTTGAGTTCATGTCCCTTTAAAGAGACATTTCACAATAATGCTTGAAAAATCATAAACCTAGGCACCTTCCTTTTGCTAAATTAGTATAACATATGAGTAAAGCATATTTAGATTAACTTCTGGATTGTTTTACACACTGACTGAAATATATATTATAATGGATGTATTTCGCAGTCTTCAGCTTAGAGGGACATTAAGCTATATGTTATTTATGCATTTTGGATAAGATTATAATATTTGAACAACTTAATATGTTTTGGTATTCAATCATTAGATTGTAATTATATATATTCTTGGATTAAATGCATATCTACATAGGCTATTTTGATGCTGATTGTTGGTTGCACATAGATGCCTTATGTAATTGACTACGATATGTGCATTGATGTATATTTTTCGAAGTATATTTAAAGACTGAATGTAATTCTATAGTACTTTCTAAATATGTTTCAATTCTTTTATGATTTTTTAAAAATCAATACACAATATACTTTGTGAATGTCCCTTTAAGGACAAAAACATTCGGAATGTTGATTTAACATTGTCGAAAGAAACTAAAGGGGAATGAAAATTATATATAGATATGTGATGTCTAACCCAAGAGGTAAGATTTAAAAAACTACATAATATTAATAACTATAGTTAAATGTCCCTTTAAATGACTCCACTAGAAAATAAAATCTATTAACATGGCATCCAATAACTAGCTTGTGAAAAATATGAAGTTAAATGACCTACCATTTATAAATGTAAAAATTTATAAATTTAATAAAATAATGTTTTGAGATACCTAAGGAAGATGCAAGATCTTATAAAATTAATTTTACATTCAACAACACTGTTACTTTAATGTAAGTGAACCACTTCCCCTTCTTAAAAGTGAAATGAAAAAATTTAGGTCAAATTCTGACTACATATCCGAAATTATTATTTTTTTTTTAAATATTTTTTATTGAGGTATAGGCTTGAAGATAACAACATACAATAATAAGTTTGCGATAGTAAATGTGTTTACACTATTCGTCAATAAACAAATCTGAACATAGCAAGGCAATAAAAATCAAATACAACAGAAAGAATAACAATGCCTTAAAATAGACAAGCATCTCAAACCTCAGATTTTATATATATAATGGCGCAGCTGGCTGACTAGTTAACAGTTCTCTAATAAGTCCATTAGTTTCATGAAAATGGGATAGCACGTGGTAGTCAGCTCTGTGGCCTCTACTGGGCCAAAGAGTAGCATAGAAAGAAAATATAATAAAGGGGGGGGGGGAGATTCAGCGGGTAAGCACCGCTTATGAAATAGGGGGGATGTGGGGGGGGGAGCCATAGGGAAGAACTTCCTGTGAGGATTAGTCGTGTTTAAAATTTATTTTCATAGGGACAGTTATAAGATGACATAGCCAAATGCCCAGTGTCATTCTGCCAGCAAGGGAGTTAAAATAGACAGGTTTGCAGGGGCAGAATATCTATGAGTCAAATAATCCTATCTGGATCAAGCACCTGCTATGCTTAGCAATTTCTGCATAAGTATTATGTACATATAGCCTCAGTACTAGCTATCATAACCAGAACGGCTGAAGTAAAATGTGTAAATGTAAATCATATACAATATCTGCTACCAATATTCATATGGGCTAGGCTATACACTGCAAATATGATATTCAAACTGATATGACCATATAAACTTAGACCTTAGCAGGAGGGTATGTCATTTAAAGACTAAGCAAAGAGAACATACTGTGTGATAAACAAACATTACTAAACATATAAATGTAAAACTAGGAGTTAAATAGCTAAGCTAGCTTCTAATATTAGATTAACTGAATATACTGTACATACCCAATAATAGTAATATATATTTATAAGCCTTAAGTAATATCACAAGCGTGTAATATAGTAGGTTAGATTGCTAATATAGTCATCGAATTTTAGCATGAAATTACTGTCTATATATACATATGTAAGTATACAGACCCTTGCACATCAAGTAATAAGAAAAAATAGATGTGTGTAACCGTACCTCAGTTGAAAACTAATAGCAAACTGGAATACGATACAGAGGCATATAGCACAAAAAAGATAACAGAGGGACATAAACTTAACATCTACAAGAGATTACACTATGCTTGAGGTTTTTAGGGCTAATCATGTCAGGCTTAGGACATTACTACTTTACATATATGAACATGTGCATACAGTTTTTTCAAAAACATGTACAAGCTGAGTAGTGCCCTAATATATCACAAGTTAAGTAGGTGTATGGGGAAGATATGTTGTTAGAGACTTTTACATAATTCCATAGGGAGCATAGTAGACTGTATGGTGGCACAGGATATATAGGCACTTAGGGGATAAATAAGTCAAAGGGAGTTGGGCAGACTCATAGTCGTCAAATCTATATTTCCTGCAGCTGAATATGACTCTTCCTTTCCATATGTTAAGTTGGACTATAAATGTTCAAACAATTCTAAATTTATAACAACCTATGTCAGCCCTGCATACTAGTATAAATTACAAAAGTGGAAAGGTATTGTTAAGAGAGACACATTTTACCCTTCTGCTTCTATGGTCCCTCTGTAGATATTTGAAGCTTAAAATTCAGATAAACATACAGAGACAATAGCAGTATCCCTGGGTGAATTTGTACATGTGAGTAGGCTAGTAACCTAGTCATAGTATAGAAAGAAACTTAACAGTGGGCAAGGCGTTCTATAAGAGATAGAGGGCATATCTATATATCTAATATCCAAAGCTGGAGCTGGGACACATTGCATACAGTAAAACTATGAAAGAGCTATAAACTTATAGAAGTATGCTAATGCTACCAAACAGTGGGATTGATATTGTCATTTATGCATTAGATTTTCACTTTATAGCAGAGCTGGATGAACATAACACATAGCTGACATGCCACAGTTATAAAACTACATCAATTTATTTAATGAAAAGCTCTATAGGAAAAACTCTAAGGTTGATACCCATAATAGGTGCAAGATCAAATAACAGTGAACTATAAGACCAAACCTTCCTATCATTAAATGTAATAGCAGTTTTAAGCGCATTAGGAAGGGGAATAGTTAATACAGGTAGAACCCCTAAAACAGAACATGTAAATAAAGCTCAATTTAGTGAGTACACATATCATAATAGCAAGAGCTCTGATATTGAGTACATTAAGGAGTATGTACAATAAAGATATTGGTGAATAGCGTACCAGGGTAAAGCCATACGTCGGTATTTGGAGGGGTATGGGCACTTACAGTCTTATATAAATACACAGTCACCATCATGAAGGGTTGCCTTACAAAAGTTAATGCGAGAGCCACACTTAATACAGGCTAGGACTTGGGAGTAATTAGCCTATTCCAATTCTTAGATGGGATAACGTAGGAGCAAGTTTTCCAGGTAGGGGCATGATGAAGGTAATTTTAAATGCAAGTACATGGAGTATATTACCCAATCCACAATCTCCAGACCGTTGTTGCGTGGCCGCGGAGGGTCTGATGATGTCTTTCTCGCTCTTGTTTCCTATGGGGAGATTTGGTTGGCTGTGGTAGTAGAAGTTGAGGCCTTGCTTACGGATGACGGTAAGTTTTCCCGGCTGCTGCATTGATCTCGTGGGTACCAAGGGACCAGTAGTACAGTGATCTTGCGACTCGTTATCCTGGATGGTGACCGACCCTCGTGTGGCAGTTATATCCACCTTTAGCTCAGAGCTGATATCATCTCCCATTGCTGGGGCTAGAGAGAGAGGCTCATGACACGATGTTGAGGTCTTACATATAGAGATCGGGTCACCCTCTCCTGCGGATGTGCTCCGATCAATTTGCGCATTCAACAGCTGTACTCTGGTCAAGGTGCTGCCTTGTGTAGTTGCTCCCAGATGCTCCGATATCTGCAAGCCAGGTTCCGCTTTGCTTGCTGTAAGCTGGTCCACCATGTCCTGGGGTATAGCAATATTGCATTTTGGCAAGTTTGTTTCCGGCGAGACAGACTCTTCTATGGCTTCTCTTGTCAGAGTATTATGTTGAGATGGGTCCATCGCGGCTTTCAGTTCGGCCACTAGTTCCTGATGGCGATAGTCTAGGGTGTTCATTAAGGCATGTAGTGCCGCAATAAGTTGGTGCTCCATTTGCACGCTATATAGTGATATGCCAGAGAAAATTCACAGTTCACCTAGATGCTGCGTATGTGTTTTCAGTTATGGCAGTGGAAGCTTGGCGTGCTCTCAGCCTGCTAGTAGGCCTCTTCACTGATAGCGCGCCAGTAGTATATCTTTTTAATCCCAAACTTCACAGTCTGTGTCCTAGAATGTGAGATTTACCCAATATTTAGAAATATAGGTTCTTAAGTCCCCATAGAATATCTTTTTTAGGATCAACTTTTAGGAGCTCTGAGATAGCATGTCCTGTAGCTTCGGCAGTTGGCTCCGCCCCCCCCGAAATTATTTTAACATCTAAGAATTTCAAAAGAAAAGCATCGATGGATCTCACTCCCCAATTAATTTAAAAAAGATAGTTTAATTTAATATTCTCTGAATCAGTGGATTTTCTAAAATTAATGCATAATTTGATCTTATGCATGTGCTTGTCAAATAGACAACTACCAGTCATGGGAGTCAAATTGTTTTTTATTGACAGATTATATGGATATTTATTATAATCTGTTCAAAAGAGTGTATTTAATAATAAAATGTTGATTATTACCATTTAAAAATAAAAAGTTTTTTAAACAAAAACAAAAACAAAAAAATATTCCTGGAAGTCATCAGATGACAATCTGAAATTAAAAAACAAAAGTTTACAAAGTTAATAAACACGTTGTCAAATATTCATAAAATACATTTACAATCATCTTGTGTCTATGCTCTAACTTTGTGCAACATTTTATCAAGATATTTATGATTTAAATTTAAAAATAAATAAAATAAACATACACCATTATATTGTGTAATAAAAATTAAATTTAAATATCAGAATTTCTAATTATACATAATAATGTATATCACATTTCAATAATATATATGTATGCTGAACATAAATGTAATATTTCATGTCCATTCAAATCCCTCTATATCAACTATAATATGTATTCCTTTTTCTGATTGTGATACCTAAATATCTAATTATGAACTAAGTATGACTAATGTATGTAAGCTACTAATATTCAACATTCTTCCTGTGATTCTTAAACCAACCTGGATAATGCATGGTCTTTGAAAGTCAATTCAGGGGTAAACAGTTGATCTTCAATAGGTGTCTTATTCATCATTTCATAAATAGAGGACTGAAAATACAATCTAAAAAAGTAAAATCATCTAAGTGTCTGATTGTGATACCTAAATATCTAATTATGAACTAAATATGACTAATGTATGTAAGCTACTAATATTCGACATTCTTCCTGTGATTCTTAACTAGCATGCATTGGTAAACCAACCTGGATAATGCATGGTCTTTGAAAGTCAATTCAGGGGTAAACAGTTGATCTTCAATAGGTGTCTTATTCATCATTTCATAAAATAGAGGACTGAAATACCATCTAAAAAAGTAAAATCATCTAAGTGTCCGATTGTGATACCTAAATATCTAATTATGAACTAAATATGACTAATGCATGTAAGCTACTAATATTCGACATTCTTCCTGTGATTCTTAACTAGCATGCATTGGTAAACCAACCTGGATAATGCATGGTCTTTGAAAGTCAATTCAGGGGTAAACAGTTGATCTTCAATAGGTGTCTTATTCATCATTTCATAAAATAGAGGACTGAAATACCATCTAAAAAAGTAAAATCATCTAAGTGTCTGATTGTGATACCTAAATATCTAATTATGAACTAAATATGACTAATGTATGTAAGCTACTAATATTCGACATTCTTCCTGTGATTCTTAACTAGCATGCATTGGTACACCAACCTGGATAATGCATGGTCTTTGAAAGTCAATTCAAGGGTAAACAGTTGATCTTCAATAGGTGTCTTATTCATCATTTCATAAAATAGAGGACTGAAATACCATCTAAAAAAGTAAAATCATCTAAGTGTCTGATTGTGATACCTAAATATCTAATTATGAACTAAATATGACTAATGTATGTAAGTTACTAATATTCGACATTCTTCCTGTGATTCTTAACTAGCATGCATTGGTACACCAACCTGGATAATGCATGGTCTTTGAAAGTCAATTCAGGGGTAAACAGTTGATCTTCAATAGGTGTCTTATTCATCATTTCAAAAATAGAGGACTGTGAAATACCATCTAAAAATTAGAAAATAATCTAAGTGTCTCCAATAAGATGCCTCCACAGCCTTATTCTATCAAATAGTTGGCACTTACCATGTGAACATGTCTTTGTATGGTTTTCAAGGTCAGCAGATTTGAAAGATAATGCCAGACATGATCCCATTGGTATTCTTCAATTTCAATCTTGTCTTTTTCCACTGTCAGTCTGGGAATTCTTCACTGTCATTCTTCGAATTCTTCCCTTTCAGTCTTTACATGAAGTCATCTCCCTAATGGCATAAAATTGTTTTTTAAAATTACTAATACAAGTGTGTGAATCAGTTCTGTACCCCTCTCCCACCCCCCATTTCTGAATATATTTCTGTCACTAGCTTACTAAGCATGTGTAGCATCTTGTGTTATGTTCTATCAAGTGTGAAGATGAGTCATATTGAGCAGAACAAACCTCTAATGTGTGACATTGAACCATAGTCATGCTAGAGGATAGTTATGCTAGAGGATCCCTTTCTGAGTATTTACATTTTAAGTAATGTGTAAACTAAATACTAGTTTAGAAAATGTATGCCATATGATGTATTTGTGTACAATTCATGCCAGCAACAGTCCATACATTTATACTTACCAGCTGATGTCCTCTTTAAAAACCAGGTGGCAAAGACTCGCTACAGGACCCAATGACCAGAGCATCACCTATATTAAGAAATCAAACACATTTTTAGCATTTGATGAACAATCCTAACATGTTTGCACAATTCTCTACTTGTCATTTCCCTAGCGTTCACATCTATTGACAATACTCCAGTCTAACTTCTATTATTTACCGTCTAAAGTGGCGGTTGATGATGTCTGCTCTGACATTGAGCCCCTCGTCCCGGAATGGCCCCTCTAGAACAGGATCATCCTCCTCATCTCTGAGGAGGTTTCGGTGCGCCTGGAAGCCCTGCAGCATCCCAGCCCGCTGTGCAATATTATGCAGGACACTACAGGCTATAACGATCTTAGACACCTTCTTTGGGTTGTACTGGAGGGCTCCTCCCGACCTGTCCAGGCACCTGAACCTCATCTTCAGGAGCCCGAACATTCGTTCAACCACCGCCCTGGTTCTCTTATGAGCCCTATTGTAGCGCTCCTCAGACACATCAGTCGGGCTACGCAAGGGGGTAATGAGCCAAGGCC
The DNA here is from genome assembly GCF_027579735.1 of Bombina bombina. Classification (NCBI taxonomy): domain Eukaryota; kingdom Metazoa; phylum Chordata; class Amphibia; order Anura; family Bombinatoridae; genus Bombina; species Bombina bombina. Next base: position 1,123,486,234 of record NC_069504.1, read on the forward strand.
GGCTCATGTACCCAGAATCACCTATAAATTATGAACAGAACATAATTCAAACTGAATCATCAAAATAGTATTTTGAGTCCAATAAAAGTTTTTGTACACGATAATCCACTAACAAATGTTTATTTTTTAAAAGAATAATCTAGTTAAATATTATTGTCTATCTTCCCATTTCAGCTAAGACATGCTACATATGCGTATTTCTACTAAACCAAACCTTGTGTAAAATGCAAACTAAATGGTTACATTGCATTCTCTATCTGAGCATTTAAGGTAAGACATGCTACATATCTGCATTGAACTAAAACTAGACATTAGCGGAAAGAGACAATGACATGGTTAAATTGCATTAGCTAATATCTTCCCATTTCAGCTAAGACATGCTACATATGCTTATTTCTCCTAAACCAAACCTTGGGTAAAATGCAAACTAAATGGTTACATTGCATTCTCTATCTGAGCATTTAAGGTAAGACATGCTACATATCTGCATTGAACTAAAACTAGACATTAGCGGAAAGAGACAATGACATGGTTAAATTGCATTAGCTAATATCTTCCCATTTCAGCTAAGACATGCTACATATGCGTATTTCTCCTAAACCAAACCTTGTGTAAAATGCAAACTAAATGGTTACATTGCATTCTCTATCTGAGCATTTAAGGTAAGACATGCTACATATCTGCATTGAACTAAAACTAGACATTAGCGGAAAGAGACAATGACATGGTTAAATTGCATTAGCTAATATCTTCCCATTTCAGCTAAGACATGCTACATATGCGTATTTCTCCTAAACCAAACCTTGGGTAAAATGCAAACTAAATGGTTACATTGCATTCTCTATCTGAGCATTTAAGGTAAGACATGCTACATATCTGCATTTAACTAAAACTAGACATTAGCGGAAAGAGACAATGACATGGTTAAATTGCATTAGCTAATATCTTCCCATTTCAGCTAAGACATGCTACATATGCGTATTTCTCCTAAACCAGACCTTGTGTAAAATGGCAACTAAATGGTTACATTGCATTCTCTATCTGAGCATTTAAGGTAAGACATGCTACATATCTGCATTGAACTAAAACTAGACATTTGCTGGAAAAAAATAAATGGTTAAATTGCATCCTATAGCTGAACATTACGCTAATATTTTAAAACTACAGTGGCAATTGTCAAACTAATTAACCATGTTGTGCACAAATACTCACCAACGAGATACCCAGGGGGCATTTGTCTTTCCTCAAACGGTCTCCACAGGGACGACTGAGCGAGGAAGCGGGCATCATGACAAGCTCCTCCAAAATTCGCACACACATGCATAATCCTCATCTGTGCGTCACAAACATACTGCACGTTGAGGCTATGAAAATGTTTGCGATTTCTGAAGGGCAAGCCATCAATTGGAGCACGCAGCGCAATGTGGGTACAATCTATGGCTCCCAAGACATTGGGCAATTGAGCAATATCAAAGAATTCCCACTTCAGGCGCCTCCAATCACCATCATTTTGTGGGAATCCTATGTATTGCTTACTGATACGTACCATGGCGTCCAGAAAGTTATCAAACACCACAGAGAATGTACCTTGAGCCAGGCCATGCATGTACATTTCTCCGGATTGAAAACTCCCGGAGGCCAGGACGTATAGACAACTTAGCATCTTACTCATGGCGGGAACAGCAGTCCTTATTCTTATACGTGGCTCCAAATGAGGTTTAAGAAGATCGTAAAGGCCAATGAGCTGTTCGCGATCGAGCCGATACTTATCATAAACCTCAAAGTCGCTCATGTTTTCCAAGGTGGGTCTCACCCTGTAGACACGAGGACCTCGAACCAGACGACCCCTTCGTCTCAGTCTGAGCCGCCGAGGCTGCCTGATTCGATCAACAGCTAGTTCGCCAATAGCAGCACCAGCAGTGTCTACCATGTCATCGTCATCCATCTTTCAAAACAGCGTAACAAGGTAAGCACTTGATCTGATGTGGATCACAAGTGATGCATTGGCCATGTTGTTTAGGGGATTTATAGTACAAATAGTCCAATGGTAGTGAGTTTGTAATGATTGCTGATTGTATTCACTTGTTTGTATGTGAGCGGCGCGAATGCTTTCACAGTGGGCGTTTTTTTGTTGTTTGTTGAAATGTTGTTTTCCTACAATGAATCTCAATGTGAAAGTGTCAAATATCACACATACAGTGCATGTTTGTAATGTTTGATCATATGCGTAATCAATATTTCTTAAACGCGATCTTATAGTAACAAGCACACGTCCAGGCTAACATGAATGAAAGTGCATAGTTGTGTATAATGTGCATCAAATGTGATCGATCAATGTTGCTGCAATATTGTTTGTAAACGATAAAGTAACATCTGCCATCTGTAGTATTGTATATATAAGTGATTGGCGAGCTGTCAATATTGTACGCGTCCCTTTAAAATCGCAATAATAATTCAGAACTTCCCGTCTGCCATCTGTAGTATTGTATATATAAGTGATTGCCGAGCTGTCAATATTGTACGCGTCCCTTTAAAATAGCAAAAATAATTCAGAACTTCCCGTCTGCCATCTGTAGTATTGTATATATAAGTGATTGCCGAGCTGTCAATATTGTACACGTCCCTTTAAAATCGCAATAATAATTCAGAACTTCCCGTCTGCCATCTGTAGTATTGTATATATAAGTGATTGCCGAGATGTCAATATTGTATGCGTCCCTTTAAAATCGCAATAATAATTCAGAACTTCCCGTCTGCCATCTGTAGTATTGTATATATAAGTGATTGCCGAGATGTCAATATTGTATGCGTCCCTTTAAAATCGCAATAATAATTCAGAACTTCCCGTCTGCCATCTGTAGTATTGTATATATAAGTGATTGCTGAGATGTCAATATTGTATGTCTCCCATTCAAATCTCAATAATACTGAATAACTTCCGGCTGTCATCTGTAGTATTGTGTATATAAGTGATTTCCGAGCTGTCAATATTGTATGCGTCCCTTTCAAATCACAATAAAAAATCTGAACTTCCGGCTGTCATCTGTAGTATTGTATATATAAGTGATTGCCGAGCTGTCAATATTGTATGCGTCCCTTTAAAATCGCACTAATGCTGAATAACTTCCGGCTGTCATCTGTAGTATTGTATATATAAGTGATTGCCGAGCTGTCAATATTGTATGCGTCCCTTTCAAATCGCAATAATAATTCCGAACTTCCCGTCTGCCATCTGTAGTATTGTATATATAAGTGATTGCCGAGCTGTCAATATTGTATGCGTCCCATTTAAATGGCACTAATACTGAATAACTTCCGGCTGTCATCTGTAGTATTATATATATAAGTGATTTGCGATCTGACAATATTTCTTAATTGTCCCATTCAAATCTCCCTAATAATGCTGTTCCAAACTGTTATTTACGTATATGTTGTATTGTAGTATTGAGTGTTAAAGTTCAGAAAGGGGCGGTACAGTCGTGAATCTGTAATGTGTATGGTTGAATCTTCTAATGACGTCATCATATTATTAACCTGCCTATGTAGTTCTGAAATCCTCATTGTGTTGTTGTATTTGACTACATTGTTATTGTGTGCTGAATAAAATCTAAATGTGTGCTTTGTGGTTGCGTGATAGGTGATGCGTGTTATGTACATGTACGTATATATTGTGATTGTGTCCCACATATGCTGACTTCTATATAGCGGTCTGGCATTGTTGTTCCTTCCCATAAAGTGACATCTGTAATCTGGTGTAATGATGTTCTTGTTGTACGTAATTCCTAATGGTTTATTGTGATGGAATCATGATGTTAAAAGTACAGTAAAATCCATATGTTCTGTTTTGTGATTCCTAGAGAGAATGTAATGTGTTTTTCCCCCATCATTTGAATGCACATGTATGAGTGAATGCTAAAAGTAATGTATGTGCATCCATGACTGATCATGTGTTAAGCCTATGTAGATATGCGGTTGCTGCAAGCATATGAGTTGAATAAATGAAATGCAATAATAAATGTAAATGAGAGGTGTTTCCCATTGTGTACTGTTTGTGAATCCTGAAAAGTTTAAATTATTTTTGTGTCCGTTTAAATGTGATTTTTTTGTTAAAAAAGTTTGTTACTAGTGATGTTGATTTGTAGTTGATGTAATATAAAAGTATGAAACAATTTAATGCTGTTGTGAATATTCAATAAGTACAATCCATAAGTCCACCATAGGGAAATAGTCATTTCTTGATCTATTTATCATAGCTGTGTCTAACGCAGAAAAGCATGTATTTTTTTCCTATTTCTAGCGCTGGTATTTGGAGTTTTTTTGTCTACGCTATTTGCGTGCGTTAGGGAAATCTGTCTGTCGCGTGCACGAGCACGTCTTCCCCATAGAAGTCAATGGAGGCTCCAAATTTTGGACAATTTTTTTTTCAAAGACTGGTTTTCCTCGTAAAGTGAGTGACGTCATGAGCTTGTGTGAAAAAGTAACTAAATCGTGTTCATTTTGTAATAAATAACTTTTTTATGTATGTAATGTGGTGTATATTGTTTGTATGCATTGATGAGTGTATGTTTGTGATAATCTTATTAGTTAGATGTAGCTATATGAGGGTCTTTTCCCGTGTGTCAATGTAAGTCAATGGGAAAATGGATTTGTGTTGTTTTTTTTCTAACACCCGAGATCTCGCAACTTTGATCCTTTGTATTTTGATGAAAAATTATTAAATCTGAAAAATAAGTGTAAGTGTACTTTGTGTAATATTTGTTTTGTGATTCGTGGATGTTTATTTTGTCGGTATATGTTAACTACTGGGTTTGAGCTGTCGGTAGAGATTTGTGCGTTGGGTGATTTTTGAGTGTCGGTAACTGAACTCTAAATACCGGAGTCCGTAAAAAACAAGCGTTAGGAGCCTCTAACTCTGGTTTTGACGGCTACCGCCAAACTCTAAATCTAGGCATAAGTGAGGTAACCAGTCAGTAAGGTATATGGACAGTCTGTCAGTAAGTTAATAAGAGCAGTAGTTAGTCAGTAAGTTATATAGTCAGGCTGTTAGTCAGTGAATAAGTGAGGTAGCCAGTTAGTCAGTGAATAAATGAGGTAACCAGTCAGTAAGGCATGTCGCTAGTCTGTTAGTAAGTTGCCTGTCAGTACATTATAAAGTAAGTCAGTTACTGAATAAGTTAGGTAACCACTCAGTCAGTTATGTAGCCAGTCTGTCAGTCAGTGAATAAGTTAGATAGCTAGTCAGTAAGGTATAAAGTAAGTCTGATAGATAGTGAATAAGTAAGGTAGCCAGTTAGTCAGTTATAAATTCTGTCAGTCAGTGTGTGAGGTAGCCAGTCTGTCAGTTTTGTAGCCAGCCTGTCAATCAGTGAATAAGTGAGGTAACCACTCAGTAAGTTGTAAAGCCAGTCTGTTAAACAGTGAATAAGTGAGGTAGCCACTCAGTCAGTTATGTAGCCAGTCTGTCAGTTATGTAGTCAGTCTGTCAGTCAGTGCATAACTGAGGTAGACAGTCTAGTAAGTTATGTAGTCAGCCTGTCATAAGTGAGGTAGCTAGTCAGTAAGTTATAAAGCCAGTCTGCCAGTCAATGAATAATTGAGGTAGCACTAACCAGTCAGTCAATCAGTTATGTAGCCAGTCTGTCAGTTATGTAGACAGTCTGTCAGTCAGTAAATAAGTTAGGTAACCAGTCAGTTATGTAGCCAGTATGTCAGTCAGTGAATAATTGAGGTAGCCAGTTAGTAAGTTTTATAGCCAGTCTGTCAGTCAGTAAATAAGTGAGGTAACCAGTCAGTAAGTTTTATAGCCAGTCTGTCAGTCCATAACTGAGGTAGCCAGTCTGGTAAGTTATGTAGTCAGTCTGTCATAAGTGAGGTAGCTAGTCAGTAAGTTAAAAGCCAGTCTGCCAGTCAATGAATAAATGAGGTAGCACTAGCCAGTCAGTCATTTATATAGCCAGTCAGTAAGTTATATAAACAGTCTGTCAGTCAGTGTAAAACTGAGGTAGACTTTCAGTAAGTTATATAGACAGTCAGTCTGTCAGTGTACAACTGAGGTAGCCATTCAGTAAGTTATATAGCCAGTCTGTCAGTCAGTGTACAACTGAGGTAGCCAGTCAGTAAGTTATATAGCCAGTCTGTCAGTCAGTGTACAACTGAGGTAGCCAGTCATGAATTTATATAGCCAGTCTTTCAGTCAGTGCATAACTGAGGTAGCCAGTCATTAATTTATATAGCCAGTCTTTCAGTCAGTGCATAACTGAGGTAGCCAGTCTGGTAAGTTATGTAGCCAGTCTGTCAGTCAGTGCATAACTGAGGTAGCCAGTCGGGTAAGTTATGTAGTAAGTCTATCATAAGTGAGGTAGCTAGTCAGTAAGTTATAAAGCCAGTCAACGAATAAGTGAGGTAGCTGTAGCCAGTCTGTCAGTCAATGAATAAGTGAGGTAGCCAGTCAGTAAGTTATATAGCCAGTCTGTCAGTCAGTGCATAACTGAGGTAGCCAGTCAGTAATTTATATAGCCAGTCTGTCAGTCAGTGTACAACTGAGGTAGCCAGTCAGTAAGTTTTATAGCCAGTCTGTCAGTCAGTGTATAACTGAGGTAGCCAGTCTGGTAAGTTATGTAGCCAGTCTGTAATAAGTGAGGTAGTGGATTGTAGTTTGCCCCTGGTCTGATCATGACATGGTGATTGTCAACTTAAACCCCTCCACCCCAGATGGACCCAAGCGCTCGTGGCGACTAGCGGACTACCTAATTAAGAATCTCTGGACCCTGCAGACAGCTACTGACATCCAGGAGTTTTTCCAAATGAACAATAATGGACAGACCAGTGACGTTACCTTATGGGCTACTATGAAAGCATACATTAGAGGGACTCTCTGCAAAAGGGCGGCGCAATTGAGGTGAGAAAGTAGAGCCACTCTTGCGCAACTTTTTGGAGAAGTCAGAACGCTCCGGGCAGAAATTACAGCTAAAGAGACACTTAGAGTCCAAGATTCCCTTTTAAGACTTAGAAAATTATTCTACTATCAAGGGAATAGAGCAGACAGGCTATTGGCCAATAAACTCAGAGCCAGAACTAAATCCTCCAGAATCCAGAAAATACATTTTCGAGACAATGTAGTACACTCCCCTAAAGATATAAGGGGAAGCTTTTATGGACTATTACAGTTCATTATATAATCTTGATACCCGCCCAGATACTATTAAAGCAGACAAGCACACCATCTCAATTTTTTTACCTCTCTTAACCTCCCAAAACTTGAGGAACAGAAAACTGAGCACCTCACTGAACCCATAACTGCCTCAGAAATAAGAGGAGCCATAAAAACACTTAAACTACACAAGGCCCCTGGCCCAGACGGCTATACCCCCCTCTTCTTTAAAACCTATGCTACTCTTCTTACTCCCTATTTACAGAGACTATTTGCAAAGATGGGTTCTTTGCCACATGAGTTTTTAGAAGCATCAATATTGACAATACCAAAAGAAGGCAAAGACCCCTCTCTTTGTCAGAGCTATCGCCCTATTTCGCTGATTAACATCGACATAAAGATCTTTGCCAAAATCTTGGCAACCAGACTCAGCCCTCTCCTCCCCGACGTGATCCATAAGGACCAGGTAGGATTTGTTATAAACTGACAAGGTACAGATAGCACGCAACGACTCCTAAATATATTCTCAGAGACAGAAAGATCGAAAAGGCTTCTTCTCACCCTGTCGTTCGATGCCAAGAAGGCATTTGACAGGGGACATTGGGACTATATGACAGCAGTCTTAGAGGCAGTGGGCTTACCTAATATCTTCAGACAAGCGGTGGGGGCTCTCTATTCCAACCCCACGGCTAGAGTAAGAGGTCTGGGATTCTGTTCCCGACCTTTCGCCCTTCAGAATGGCACCCGACAAGGATGCCCTCTTTCCCCATTGATCTTCGTGTTGGCGATAGAACCACTAGCAGCAGCAATACGTGTTCACAAAGATATTAAGGGTATATATATATATATATATATATATATATATATATATACACATGGTACCTACCAGAAGCTTAGCTTCTTTGCAGATGACCTAAAGGTCTTTCTCACAGACCCTGACCTGTCCCACACCTCCCTAAAGGGATATTCCAGCCAAAATTGGAAAACACATGGGTGCATTTCAATATTGAATAGAAGCAATTTTGTAATATACATGCATTAGCAAAAATGCTTCTAATAAAAGTTATAGCTGTTTCAAAAGTGTATTTAAGTATGCGCCGTGCACCAGCATTTTAAACACAGCACCTGCTCAGAGAGCCTAAGGTGCTTGTACCATCCGGTAATGACTCAATTTGTTAATTGCTGACATTATACATGCCCCAGTGATAATCTGAGCAGCTGCATTATTTAAAATGTAGGTGCAGTGACAATATCTAGCTATGCTTCACATGCATGTGTAGAGAAAAATGTTAACACTAAAACAATGATAACTTCTACTAGAAACATTTTTGCTAATACATGTATATTGCAAATATGTTTCTATTCAAAGATGTAATTAATATATGTGCATTTAAATTTTGACCGGAATGTCCCTTTAAACCTTTTCACCTATTCGGTACACTCTCGTACTATAAATTAAATGTAGACAAGACGGAAGCATACCCACTAAACCTTTCAGAATCTCAGATCCGAGACCTACTATAAATTATATGTAGACAAGACGGAAGCATACCCACTAAACCTTTCAGAATCTCAGATCCGAGACCTACTATAAATTATATGTAGACAAGACGGAAGCATACCCACTAAACCTTTCAGAATCTCAGATCTGAGACCTACTATAAATTAAATGTAGACAAGACGGAAGCATACCCACTAAACCTTTCAGAATCTCAGATCCGAGACCTACTATAAATTATATGTAGACAAGACGGAAGCATACCCACTAAACCTTTCAGAATCTAAGATCCGAGACCTACTATAAATTATATGTAGACAAGACGGAAGCATACCCACTAAACCTTTCAGAATCTCAGATCCGAGACCTACTATAAATTAAATGTAGACAAGACGGAAGCATACCCACTAAACCTTTCAGAATCTCAGATCCGAGACCTACAATTGAAACACAAATTCAAATGGAATCAGAATGGGATTAAACATCTGGGTGTCCACCTCTCTCATGACTTCAATAGTGTCATATCGACTAACCACAACCTCTTTTTACAGACCCTCAAACAGACATTAGTGCTCTGCAGATATAAAGAAATATCTTGGTTAGGCAGGATCTCTGCAATCAAAATGATGCTTCTACCGAAACTACCCTATTTATTCAGATGCTTCCCCTAAATATACCAGCTATGTATTTGGATACGTACCAATCTCTCTTAAACACATATGTTTGGGCGGATTCACGCCCACGCATCACGAGTAGGATATTACAATCCCCGATTGACAAAGAAGGCCTAGGCCTCCCTAACCTCAAATTATACTATGAGGCAGCCATGCTTACCCACATTTCGGGATGGGGCAATACTAAAGAACTTCCTAAATGGTATGAAATAGAACAGGCTTCATTACCCCACACCATCCTCCTCCCTGACCTAATCTGGATCCCACATTAGTGTAGTTCCCTCATCCCCTCCTCAAACATAATCATCAAACACTGCTTGTCCCTATGGCATAAACTACGACACTCACACATGATCGCTCCTCACCCATCCCAAATATACAGCGTTAGGGAGCTACTAAGTGGCTTACCAGACTCCAACCCCAATAACTGGACCAAACTTAACATCAAAACTATAAGTAACTTGTATAGTGGATCTAGCTGGTCCTCCCAACCGGAATTGATATCCCAGTATGAAATCCCTCCAAAACTCCATTTTGAAGTGATGCACTTTAGATCTCTCCTCAGTGGTTGGGGATTCTTACATGCAGAACTATGAACCCCTACTGTTTTGGAGTCCAGATGGATGATGGGAATACAGGGCTACAAACCACTAATGACACACTATCAATGTTTATTGAAGTGTCCCTCCCTACAAAACACACACAATATAATAGCATGGGAAAAATACTTACATAAAGAGACAGACCCTAAACTTTAGTCAAGAGCTATTACAGACACCAGATGGTCAATACACTGCATAACACTCTTTGAACTATAATACAAACTGCTGACGAGATGGCATTGGGTCCCAAGCAGATTACATAGAATTTCGCAAACCAACTCTGCGATGTGCTGGAGAAATTGTGGGGAAAAGGGAGATGATATCCACATCAGGTGGAGTTGCCCTGTCATTAGAAAGTTATGGTCAGAGGTCCTCCACATTTGCAGACAGCTTTCCCTCCCAACAGATAAGGGCCCGGAGACATACTTACTACACCTAGAAATCCCCAAAATTCCCAAGACTCGGAAATACCTCTTTATACACATATTGATGGCAACCAAGCAAGTTATAGCGAGACACTGGAAACGGCAGACCGCCCCCCCCGGCACACAAAGTAATGGAGGTACTCTTCTACATTAGAATGATGGAAGAAGCAGTATACCTAAATAGATGAATACTTGACCACTACTCAGAAATCTGGTCCCCCTGGGATACTCTCCCACAAACCACCACCTCTAACCCGTAACATCCCAAAAACTATCTGCCCACCCTACTCTCAATCCCTTCTCCCCCCCCCCCTTTTTTGTTTTTCTTTTCTGCCTTGGAAGCATTTAAATTTGTTTGACACATGGTTATTGCTTTTGCACTTTGTTACTGTTATATAATTAAAGGAGCCATAGTCTCGGATCTCCTAAAATTCTATAGAGGTCCTAAACTGAGCACAAGTGAATTGTTTAAAATGATGACCTTATGGACCGTTTTATACATTATTTTGCACATGGAATACCGTGCCCTCATGTATATCAATGGACATCAAAAATTGAGGTACCACATGACATCCCGACCCTTCAGGGGCGGGAAGGGACTCTAGTAAGACATCCTCTTGCCTGGTTCTTTAATACTTTGTAATCTGGATAGAAGTACCTAAATATGTCTTACATCTGTATTGTTGTTTGTCTTGAAACCTCAATAAAAATGTATTAAACATAAGTGAGGTAGCTAGTCAGTAAGTTATAAAGCCAGTCAATGAATAAATGAGGTAGCACTAGCCAGTCAGTCAGTTATGTAGCCAGTCTGTGAATCAGTGAATAAGTGAGGTAGCCTTTCAGTAAATTATATAGCCAGTCAGTCTGTCAGTGTACAACTGAGGTAGCCTTTCAGTAAGTTATATAGCCAGTCAGTCAGTCAATGCATAACTGAGGTAGCTAGTCAGTAAGTTATATAGCCAGTCTGTCAATCAGTGTACAACTGAGGTAGCCAGTAAGTAAGTTGTATAGCCAGTCTGTTAGTCAGTGTACAACTGAGGTAGCCAGTCAGTCAGTTATATAGACAGTCAGTCCGTCAGTGCATAACTGAGGTAGCCAGTCAGTAAGTTATATAGCCACTCTGCCAGTCAGTCTAAAACTGAGGTAGCCAGTCAGTAAGTTAAATAGCCAGTCTGTCAGTCAGTGTACAACTAAGGTAGCCAGTCTTTGAGTCAGTGTACAACTGAGGTAGCCAGTCTGTAGGTTTTATAGCCAGTAAGCGAGTCAGTGCACAACTGAGGTAGCCAGTAAGTTATATAGCCAGTTTGTCAGTCAGTGCACAACTGAGGTAGCCAGTCTGTAAGTTTCATAACCAATCAGTGCATAACTGAGGTAGCCAGCCAGTAAGTTTTATAGCCAGTCAGTCTGAGGTAGCCAGTAAGTAAGTGTTATAGCCAGTCAGTGAGTTAGTGCATAACTGAGGTAGCCCGTCAGTAAGTTATATAGTCAGATTGTCAGTGCATAACTGAGGTAGCCAGTCAGTACGTTTTATAGCCAGTCAGTCAGTGTACAACTGAGGTAGCCAGTCAGTAAGTTTTATAGCCAGTCAGTCTGTCAGTGCATAATGGAGGTAGCCAGTAAGTTTTATAGCCAGTCTGTCAGTCAGTGTACAACTGAGGTAGCAAATCAGTAAGTTTTATAGTCAGTCAGTCAGTCAGTCAGTGTAAAACTGAGGTAGCCAGTCACTAAGTTTTATAGCCAATCAGTCAGTCAGTGCATAACTGAGGTAGCCAGTATGTAAGCTTTGTAGTTAGTCAGTGCATAATTGAGGTACCTAGTCAGTATGTTTTATAGCCAGTCAGTAAGTTTTATAGCCAGTCAGTGCATAACTGAGGTAGCCAGTCAGTAGGTTTTATAGCGAGTCAGTCAGCCAGTGCATAACTGAGCTATCCAGTCAGTAAGTATTATAGCCACTCAGTCTGTCAGTGCATAACGGAGGTAGCCAGTCAGTAAGTTTTATAGCCACTCAGTCTGTCAGTGCATAAGGGAGGTAGCCAGTCAGTACGTTTTATAGCTAGTCAGTCAGTGCACAAGTGAGGTTGCCAGTCAGTAGGTTTTATAGTCAGTCACTGTAAACTGAGGTAGCCAGTCAGTAAGTTTTATAGCCACTCAGTCTGTCAGTGCATAATGGAGGTAGCCAGTCAGTAAGTTTTATAGCCACTCAGTCTGTCAGTGCATAACGGACGTAGCCAGTCAGTCAGTGCACAAGTGAGGTTGCCAGTCAGTAAGTTTTATAGCTAGTTCAGTGCACAAGTGAGGTAGCCAGTCAGTAAGTTTTATAGCCAGTCAGTCAGTGCACAAGTGAGGTAGCCAGTCAGTAAGCTTTGTAGTCAGTCAGTGTAAACTGAAGTAGCCAGTCAGTACGTTTTATAGCTAGTCAGTCAGTGCACAAGTGAGGTAGCCAGTCAGTAAGTTTTATAGCCAGTCAGTCAGTGCACAACTGAGGTGGGCAGTCAGTAAGTTTTATAGTCAGTCAGTGCACAAGTGAGGTAGCCAGTCAGTAAGTTTATAGCCAGTCAGACAGTGCACAAGTGAGGTAGCCAGTCAGTAAGTTTTATAGTCAGTCAGTGAAAACTGAGGTAGCCAGTCAGTAAGTTTTATAGCCACTCAGTCTGTCAGGGCATAACGGACGTAGCCAGTCAGTCAGTGCACAAGTGAGGTTGCCAGTCAGTAGGTTTTATAGTCAGTCAGTGCACAAGGGAGGTTGCCAGTCAGTAAGTTGTATAGCCAGTCAGTCAGTGCACAAGTGAGGTAGCCAGTCAGAAAGCTTTGTAGTCAGTCAGTGTAACTTGAAGTAGCCAATCAGTATGTTTTATAGCTAGTGAGTCAGTGCACAAGTGAGGTAGCCAGTCAGTAAGTTTTATAGCCAGTCAGTCAGTGCACAGCTGAGGTGGCCAGTCAGTAAGTTTTATAGTCATTCAGTGTACAAGTGAGGTAGCCAGTCAGTAAGTTTTATAGCCAGTCAGTCAGTGCACAAGTTAGGTAGCCAGTCAGTATGTTTACAGCCAGTCAGTCAGTGCACAAGTGAAGTAGCCAGTCAGTAAGTTTTATAGCCAGTAGACATGTGCAACCGCGAAAAATTTGGTTCGGATCGATTCGGACCGATTCGAATTTCGGTTCGGATCGATTCGAATTCGGAAGAAATCGAATGAATTAATTTCGGATTCATTCGGATTCTTTCGGATTCGTGGGAAATTCGGTTCGGTTCGATTCGGTTAGAATCGATTCGGATTTTTGGAATTTCGGCACTGTTAAGTGGGATGTGCTGTGTATTACACTAGTATACTGTACAATACTAGTGTAATACATGGCCATCCGAATCCATCCGAATAAATTCGAATTGATTCGGATTTATTCGGTAGATTCGGCACCCGCAATTCGGAAATTCGAATCGATCCGAATTCCGAATTCGACAAAATTCGTCCGAATTTTGATTCGGACCAAACCGAATCACACATGTCTAATAGCCAGTCAGTCAGTGCGCAAGTGAGGTAGCCAGTCAGTATGTTTATAGCCAGTCAGTCAGTGCACAAGTGAGGTAGCCAGTCAGTAAGTTTTATAGCCAGTCAGTGAGTGCACAAGTGAGGTAGCCAGTCAGTAAGTTTTATAGCCAGTCAGTGAGTCCACAAGTGAGGTAGCCAGACAGTAAGTTTTATAGCCAGTCAGTTAGTGCACAAGTGAGGTAGCCAGTCAGTATGTTTATAGCCAGTCAGTCAGTGCACAAGTGAGGTAGCCAGTCAGTAAGTTTTATAGTTAGTCAGTCAGTGCACAAGTGAGGTAGCCAGTCAGTAAGTTTTATATCCAGTCAGTAAGTTTTATAGCCAGTCAGTAAGTTTTATAGCCAGTCAGTTAGTGCACAAGTGAGGTAGCCAGTCAGTAAGTGCACAAGTGAGGTAGCCAGTCAGTAAGTTTTATAGCCAGTCAGTTAGTGCACAAGTGAGGTAGCCAGTCAGTAAGTTGTATAGCCAGTCAGTGCATAACTGAGGTAGCCAGTCAGTAAGTTATATAGCCACTCTGCCAGTCACTCTAAAACTAAGGTAGCCAGTCAGTAAGTTATATAGCCAGTCTGTCAGTCAGTGTACAACTAAGGTAGCCAGTCAGTAAGTTAAATAGCCAGTCTGTCAGTCAGTATACAACTGAGGTAGCCAGTCTTTGAGTCAGTGTACAACTGAGGTAGACAGTCTGTAAGTTTTATAGCCAGTAAGCAAGTCAGTGCACAACTGAGGTAGCCAGTATGTACGTTATATAGCCAGTCTGACAGTCAGTGCATAACTGAGGTAGCCAGTAAGTTATATAGCCAGTTTGTCAGTCACTGTACAACTGAGGTAGCCAGTCTGTAAGTTTTATAGCCAGTCAGTCAGTCAGTGCACAACTGAGGTAGCCAGTCTGTAAGTTTCATAGCCAGTCAGTGCATAACTGAGGTAGCCAGCCAGTAAGTTTTATAGCCAGTCAGTCTGAGGTAGCCAGTAAGTAAGTGTTATAGCCATTCAGTGAGTTAGTGCATAACTAAGGTAGCCCGTCAGTAAGTTTTATAGCCAGTCAGTAAGTTATAAAGCCAGTTTGTCAGTGCATAACTGAGGTAGCCAGTCTGTAAGTTATATAGCCAGTCAGTAAGTTATATAGCCAGATTGTCAGTGCTTAACTGAGGTAGCCAGTCAGTAGGTTTTATAGCCAGTCTGTCAGTCAGTGCATAACTGAGGTAGCCAGTCAGTACATTTTATAACCAGTCTGCCTTCAATGCATAAATGAGGTAGCCAGTCAGTAAGTTTTATAGCCACTCAGTCTGTCAGTGCATAACGGAGGTAGCCAGTAAGTTTTATAGCCAGTCTGTCAGTCAGTGTACAACTGAGGTAGCCAGTCAGTAAGTTTTATAGCCAGTCAGTCAGTCAGTGTACAACTGAGGTAGCCAGTCACTAGGTTTTATAGCCAATCAGTCAGTCAGTGCATAACTGAGGTAGCCAGTCAGTAGGTTTTATAGAGAGTCAGTCAGTCAGTGCATAACTGAGCTATCCAGTCAGTAAGCTTTGTAGTCAGTCAGTGTAAACTGAAGTAGCCAGTCAGTAAGTTTTATAGCCACTCAGTCTGTCAGTGCATAACGAGGTAGCAAGTCAGTAAGTTTTATAGCCACTCAGTCTGTCAGTGCATAACGGAGGGAGCCAGTCAGTACGTTTTATAGCCAGTCAGTCAGTGCACAAGTGAGGTTGCCAGTCAGTAGGTTTTATAGTCAGTCACTGTAAACTGAGGTAGCCAGTCAGTAAGTTTTATAGCCACTCAGTCTGTCAGTGCATAATGGAGGTAGCCAGTCAGTAAGTTTTATAGC
The DNA here is from genome assembly GCF_027579735.1 of Bombina bombina. Classification (NCBI taxonomy): domain Eukaryota; kingdom Metazoa; phylum Chordata; class Amphibia; order Anura; family Bombinatoridae; genus Bombina; species Bombina bombina. The sequence continues at coordinate 1,123,501,942 of NC_069504.1, forward strand.
CACTCAGTCTGTCAGTGCCCTAACGGACGTAGCTAATCAGTCAGTGCACAAGTGAGGTTGCCAGTCAGTAGGTTTTATAGTCAGTAAGTGCACAAGTGAGGTTGCCAGTCAGTAAGTTTTATAGCTAGTCAATCAGTGCACAAGTGAGGTAGCCAGTCAGTAAGTTTTATAGCCAGTCAGTCAGTGTAAACTGAAGTAGCCAGTCAGTAAGTTTTATAGCCACTCAGTCTGTCAGTGCATAACAGAGGTAGCCAGTCAGTAAGTTTTATAGTTACTCAGTCTGTCAGTGCATAACGGAGGAAGCCAGTCAGTCAGTGCACAAGTGAGGTTGCCAGTCAGTAGGTTTTATAGTCAGTCACTGTAAACTGAGGTAGCCAGTCAGTAAGTATTATAGCCACTCTGTCTGTCAGGGCATAACGGAGGTAGCCAGTCAGTAAGTTTAATAGCCACTCAGTCTGTCAGTGCATAACGGAGGTAGCCAGTCAGTACGTTTTATAGCTAGTCAGTCAGTGCACAAGTGAGGTAGCCAGTCAGTAAGTTTTATAGCCAGTCAGTCAGTGCACAACTATGGTGGCCAGTCAATACGTTTTATAGTCAGTCAGTGCACAAGTGAGGTAGCCAGTCAGTAAGTTTATAGCCAGTCAGACAGTGCACAAGTGAGCTAGCCAGTCAGTAAGTTTTATAGTTAGTCAGTGTAAACTGAGGTAGCCAGTCAGTAAGTTTTATAGGCAGTCAGTCAGTGCACAAGTTAGGTAGCCAGTCAGTATGTTTATAGCCAGTCAGTCAGTGTACAAGTGAAGTAGCCAGTCAGTAAGTTTTATAGCCAGTCAGTCAGTACGCAAGTGAGGTAGCCAGTCAGTATTTATATAGCCAGTCAGTCAGTGCACAAGTGAGGTAGCCAGTCAGTAAGTTTTATAGCCAGTCAGGGAGTGCACAAGTGAGGTAGCCAGTCAGTAAGTTTTATAGCCAGTCAGTGAGTGCACAAGTGAGGTAGCCAGTCAGTAAGTTTTAAAGCCAGTCAGTTAGTGCACAAGTGAGGTAGCCAGTCAGTAAGTTTTATAGCCAGTCAGTGAGTGCACAAGTGAGGTAGCCAGTCAGTAAGTTTTAAAGCCAGTCAGTTAGTGCACAAGTGAGGTAGCCAGTCAGTATGTTTTATAGCCAGTCAGTTAGTGCACAAGTGAGGTAGCCAGTCAGTAAGTGCACAAGTGAGGTAGCCAGTCAGTAAGTTTTATAGCCAGTCAGTGCACAAGTGAGGTAGCCAGTCAGTAAGTTTTATAGCCAGTCAGTCAGTGCACAAGTGAGGTAGCCAGTCAGTAAGTTTTATAGCCAGTCAGAAAGTGCACAAGTGAGGTAGCCAGTCTAGTAAGTTATGTAGTCACTCAGTCTGTAATACACAGAAATAGTTAAATAACCATAGGCCATACACTACATCCCGCTTCCCATTGGCTGGAGCAGTCTGTGCTGTATGAATGAGCGACCATTAAGAGGCAGTAGAACACCAAGCAGTGCCGAAGTAAAGCCCCGCCCCCAGCACCCTGCTTCCCCTTTCGATTGGCTGCTTGCCTGCCAGTCGTCCCCCTCCGTTTTCAGACTGAGCCCCGCAAGAGTAAAGTTCTGCGGGAGTGATAAGGGCAGCGGGCGCAACAGCGGGAGTGTGACATTGGATACCTTGGGGACAACCGGAGTGGGACATCGGGCGGGGACAGCTGGAGTTTTTCTTCAAGCACAGCAGGGGGTCTGCCGGAGTGTGACATCGGACACTGTGGGGACAACCGGAGTGTGACATCTGACACCTTGCGAGGGCTGCCGGTGTGTGACAGAGCCTGCTTTTGGATTGCCTGGCACCGGGCGCGGGAGTGCGCGCATCCTGTCGCAGGGGCATGCTTCTGGTGTGTGCCAAAGGAGCTGCAGGCAGTGGGCACTGAACACCGTGCGGACCATGAGTGACCATGCCTGACAAGATGTCCAGCTTCCTATATATCGGTGACATCGTGTCTCTGTACGCGGAGGGCTCTGTCAATGGCTTCATCAGTACCCTGGGGTAAGGCATGGGGCAGGGGCACTGGGCAGGTGTAGTTAGCTGCTGGAGCATCTGCACATGTGGGGGAGCAGGGCAAAAGCGCGTGCTGTAAGGGGGCAACTGGGTCAGGAGTTCTCGTTAGTTGGTAGTGGTTGTGCTGTTATGTGAGGGGCAGTTAGGTCAGGGACTCCTGTGAGTGGGTAGTGGTTGTGTGTTTGTCAGGGGGCAGTTAGGTCAGGGGCTCCTGTGAGTGGGTAGTGGTTGTGTGTTTGTCAAGGGGCAGTTAGGTCAGGGGCTCCTGTGAGTGGGTAGTGGTTGTGTGTTTGTCAAGGGGCAGTTAGGTCAGGGGCTCCTGTGAGTGGGTAGTGGTTGTGTGTTTGTCAGGGGGCAGTTAGGTCAGGGGCTCCTGTGAGTGGGTAGTGGTTGTGTGTTTGTCAAGGGGCAGTTAGGTCAGGGGCTCCTGTGAGTGGGTAGTGGTTGTGTGTATGTGAGGGGGCAGCTAGGTCAGGGATTCCTGTGAGTGGGTAGTGGTTGTGCTTATGTGAGGGGGCAGTTAGGTCAGGGACTCCTGTGAGTGAGTAGTGGTTGTGCTTATGTGAGGGGGCAGTTAGGTCAGGGACTCCTGTGAGTGGGTAGTGGTTGTGCTTATGTGAGGGGCAGTTAGGTCAGGGACTCCTGTGAGTGGGTAGTGGTTGTGCTTATGTGAGGGGGCAGTTAGGTCAGGGACTCCTGTGAGTGGGTAGTGGTTGTGTGTGAGGGGCAGTTAGGTTAGGGACTCCTGTGAGTGGGTAGTGGTTGTGTGTATGTGAGGGGCAGTTAGGTCAGGGACTCCTGTGAGTGGGTAGTGGTTGTGCTTATGTGAGGGGCAGTTAGGTCAGGGACTCCTGTGAGTGGGTAGTGGTTGTGCTTATGTGAGGGGGCAGTTAGGTCAGGGACTCCTGTGAGTGGGTAGTGGTTGTGTGTGTGAGGGGCAGTTAGGTTAGGGACTCCTGTGAGTGGGTAGTGGTTGTGTGTATGTGAGGGGCAGTTAGGTCAGGGACTCCTGTGAGTGGGTAGTGGTTGTGCTTATGTTAGGGGGCAGTTAGGTCAGGGACTCCTGTGAGTGGGTAGTGGTTGTGCTTATGTGAGGGGCAGTTAGATCAGGGACTCCTGTGAGTGGGTAGTAGTTGTAGGTATGTGAGGGGCAGTTAGGTCAGGGACTCCTGTGAGTGGGTAGTGGTTGTATGTATGTGAGGGGCGTTAGGTCAGGGACTCCTGTGAGTGGGTAGTGGTTGTGTGTTTGTCAGGGGGCAGTTAGGTCAGGGACTCCTGTGAGTGGGTAGTGGTTGTATGTATGTGAGGGGCAGTTAGGTCAGGGACTCCTGTGAGTGGGTAGTGGTTGTGTGTGTATGTGAGGGGCAGTTAGGTCAGGGACTCCTGTGAGTGGGTAGTGGTTGTGTGTGTATGTGAGGGGCAGTTAGGTAAGGGAATCCTGTGAGTGGGTAGTGGTTGTGTGTATGTGAGGGGGCAGTTAGGACAGGGACTCCTATGAGTGGGTAGTGGTTGTGTGTATGTGAGGGGGCAGCTAGGTCAGGGGCTCCTTTGAGTGGATAGTGGTTGTGTGTATGTGAGGGGGCAGCTAGGTCAGGAGCTCCTGTGAGTGGGTATTGGTTGTGGGAAGCAGCAGTTTAGTCAATGTATGAAGTAGCAGTTGGGTGAGTGGGTTATTTAGGTGCAGCTGTGCGAGTGGGTTAATGTGTGAAGCAGCAGTCAGTGCATAGCTGAGGTAGCCAGTCAGTGGGTTATTTAGGTGCAACTGTGGGAGTGAGTCAGTGTGTTAAGCAGTTGGTAGAGTGGGTTATTTAGGTGAAGCTGTGGGAGTGGGTAAGTGTAAAGCAGTGGTTGGTGAGTGGGTTAGTGTGTGAAGCTACAGTTGAGCGAGTGGGTAAGTTAGGTGCTGTTGTGTAAGTAGATCAGTGTGTGAAGCAGCAGCTGTGTGAGTGGGTTATTTAGGTGTAGCTGTGTGAGTGAGTCAGTGTGTGAAGCAGCAGCTGTGTGAGTGGGTTATTTAGGTGTAGCTGTGTGAGTGGGTTAGTTAGGTGTAGCAGCAGCTGTGTGAGTGGGTCAGTGTGTGAAGCAGCAGCTGTGTGAGTGGGTTATTTAGGTGCAGCTGTGTGAGTGGGTTATTTAGGTGCAGCTGTGTGAGTGGGTTAGTTAGGTGCAGCTGTGTGAGTGGGTTATTTAGGTGTAGCTGTGTGAGTGGGTTATTTAGGTGTAGCTGTGTGAGTGGGTTAGTTAGGTGTAGCTGTGTGAGTGGGTTAGTTAGGTGTAGCTGTGTGAGTGGGTTAGTTAGGTGTAGCTGTGTGAGTGGGTTAGTTAGGTGTAGCTGTGTGAGTGGGTTAGTTAGGTGTAGCTGTGTGAGTGGGTTAGTTAGGTGTAGCTGTGTGAGTGGGTTAGTTAGGTGTAGCTGTGTGAGTGGGTTAGTGTGTGATGCAGCAGCTCTGTGAGTGGGTTATTTAGGTGCAGCTGTGTGAGTGGGTTAGTGTGTGAAGCAGCAGCTCTGTGAGTGGGTTATTTAGGTGCAGCTGTGTGAGTGGGTTATTTAGGTGTAGCTGTGTGAGTGGGTTATTTAGGTGTAGCTGTGTGAGTGGGTTAGTTAGGTGTAGCTGTGTGAGTGGGTTAGTTAGGTGTAGCTGTGTGAGTGGGTTAGTTAGGTGTAGCTGTGTGAGTGGGTTAGTTAGGTGTAGCTGTGTGAGTGGGTTAGTTAGGTGTAGCTGTGTGAGTGGGTTATTTAGGTGTAGCTGTGTGAGTGGGTTATTTAGGTGTAGCTGTGTGAGTGGGTTATTTAGGTGTAGCTGTGTGAGTGGGTTAGTTAGGTGTAGCTGTGTGAGTGGGTTATTTAGGTGTAGCTGTGTGAGTGGGTCAGTGTGTGTGAAGCAGCAGCTGTGTGAGTGGGTTATTTAGGTGTAGCTGTGTGAGTGGGTTATTTAGGTGCAGCTGTGTGAGTGGGTTATTTAGGTGTAGCTGTGTGAGTGGGTTAGTTAGGTGTAGCTGTGTGAGTGGGTCAGTGTGTAAAGAGGCAGATGTGTAATGGTGCCATGCCTCAGACTGGTACAGTGAGGTGTTTCAGGGTTAGTTAGGTGTAGCTGTGTGAGTGGGTTATTTAGGTGCAGCTGTGTGAGTGGGTTATTTAGGTGTAGCTGTGTGAGTGGGTTAGTTAGGTGTAGCTGTGTGAGTGGGTCAGTGTGTAAAGAGGCAAATGTGTAATGGTGCCATGCCTCAGACTGGTACAGTGAGGTGTTTCAGGGTTGTGTTAGTCACTGGGTGGTGCTGACTAGGCCCCCAGTGTAGTTGATGGGGCTCAGGAAGTTACTGATAGCACAGAATAAAGTAGGAAGTGATTAGTGTTGTGGAAGGGGCCGTGTGTAGCTCAGCTCTCCACTAACTGGGATAGATTCACTAACAGCCTTCTCAAATACTGTGTACTTTTATTACGTCCTTCTCCACAAAGGTCTGTGAACTAGAGAAACATAGGGACTGGAGACGTTGGTGCATTTACTCCACTGGGGAGCATCTCTGCTCAGTACTTACACATTGTAATATAACCCACACCAGTGAGGCCTTTGTACCTGCAGTTTACTATATACAGGCGTTTATCTGCTACAGATTGCAGCTCAGAGGCCTGGCCTCTCTCTTCTGTCTGCTCAAGTTGATTCTGTTTATTCCTCATACATGTAATGAGTCCACACATAGTGCTGCTTAATTGTTGTTTATAAATTCTAGATAATAACAAACTACTATGTCAGATTGAAAAAAAAGGATGTTTGTGCATTTTTATCATTCATGAGCAACAAGTCAAGGCTAAACAACTTTGCAGGTTAATAACGCATTATTCATACACTTGGTGCATTCTGCTCGCCTTGTTCTCTGTATACCAGTGTATGTGTTGGCTGGCATTGTTCACTCACATGTTATATGTTTATTTCTCTGCAGCATGGTAGGCTAATTATGTCTAGTGTTTGTTTAAAGCGTCATCACCCAGCCTGTCATACGCTCCAAGCTCCCTCAACAAAATCTTCCAACATTAGGTCAAAGCTTTTAACAAAACCACATGTTGTATATAGAGGTTTTGGTGTAGTACTGCTTCACTGAACATTAAAACTTTTCAGATGTGTGTGTATAGTACATGATTAACATCTTGCAAATGAAGCAATACATGGAACATGATTAAATATATTAACTCTTTATCTTCCAAAGAGAGAGGCTTTGAATTGATAAATGGGAATTCTTAGAACCATGTTACAGAATACTGTAGGGGGATATATCTTGTATACTGTAGGGGGATATATCTTGTATACTGTAGGGGGGATATATCTTGTATACTGTAGGGGGGATATATCTTGTATACTGTAGGGGGGATATATCTTGTATACTGTAGGGGGGTATATCTTGTATACTGTAAGGGGGGTATATCTTGTATACTGTAGGGGGATATATCTGGTATACTGTAGGGGGATATATCTGGTATACTGTAGGGGGATATATCTTGTATACTGTAGGGGGGATTTATCTTGTATACTGTAGGGGGGTTTATCTTGTATACTGTAGGGAGGTTTATCTTGTATACTGTAGGGGGGTATATCTTGTATACTGTAGGGGGATTTATCTTGTATACTGTAGGGGGATATATCTTGTATACTGTAGGGGGATATATCTTGTATACTGTAGGGGGGATATATCTTGTATACTGTAGGGGGGATATATCTTGTATACTGTAGGGGGGATATATCTTGTATACTGTAGGGATATATCTTGTATACTGTAGGGGGGATATATCTTGTATACTCACGACAAATTGTTCTGATGACCACCCTGTGAAAGTAAGGACCACACTATGCTAAGTGGCCTGATTTCCATCTGATTTGGTGTACTGGCATCTGTGAATCTCCTGCAGTTTTATATTAATCTAAATAATGTAACGTAATATTTTGTGCATTTTGTGTGCTATCTACATCGGGTGTTTGGGGTAGAAACTGCTGGTGGGGGTGGTCAGTAACCTTCTTACTCTATTGCTCTGCTACAAAGTGTCCCTGGATTTTTTTTTTATTAATGTCGGCAACTATGTAGGATAATTAGGAAATCTATTGTGGGCATTGTGTGTGCAATCCTGTGTTTGGTGTAATGTTTTATCCCTGGATCAGCACTTGAGCAGGGTGTATGTATTGGAGGGTTCAGACAAAGCAATGTTATTGTACAATAAGGGTGCCAAGGCCAATGTTTTGCGGGTAAGAAGCTATGATATGCCCAGCAAGTGGATTTGGAAGATGGTATAATAATTTGTTTTAGTTGGCACAGCTGTTTAATATCAGTGTAAAACTGTTAGATTTTTTGTGATATCCAAAATGTTTGTTGCAGATAAATGACTTTGTTACAGTATGCATGTACTTTCCTAAACCGTGAGTGTGATGATTACATTTGTGTGATAAGTGTGCTGGCCCCTTGTGTTTGCGTATAATATACTTGCCAGGAAACAGACATTCCCAGACCTAGAATATTGCCTAGATTACACGTGGAGCACAAAAATATGAGCGATATTATGTGTTGGCATTGCTCGAGTGCTATCAGTAGCCCTTATATTAGTGCGCTCAAGCCCACAGTTATCTTGTATTGCTTAAAAGATAGCCTAAGGTGCGCTAATAGATAGCAACAGTGCGCTAATTCCCTAACAATAAACTTCTATAGGGGCGCGCAGTAAAATTCATGTGGCATATTGCTCGAGCGCTGAGCTGAGGTTTCCCTAAACAGATTGTGCACAAGCAGTGGAGTTCCTCATGTAGTTCTGTGCCGTACTTTTATAATACTTGTTTAATTCGACTCTTTTTATTCTGATGTAGACAAATGAGTCCTGGCAGGAAGGGGTTAAATCGCTGTCTGTTTTGCTTGCCAATAGGTTTAATAAAGCTTGAGAAGGTGAATGCTTCTTCATTATTAGAGAATCTGTGTTTCTGTATGTGAGTGTGATATTAGCAGGCTGGTGGCAGGAAGGGGTTAAATCGCTGTCTGTTTTGCTTGCCAATAGGTTTAATAAAGCTTGAGAAGGTGAATGCTTCTCATTATTAGAGAATCTGTGTTGCTGTATGTGAGTGTGATATTAGCAGGCTGGTCAGTGACTGAGTGTTTTCCCTCCAGTGTTTGTAAATGTTCATTCATTGCTGTGGGATAATAATGCTAATGTAGCTTTGGTGAGATGGCGTTTTTGCTAAGCAGTGAGCTCCAGTAAATCTTTCTCACATTAGATCTGTATCAAAGGAGTGGAAGATTATTATTATTACTATTATTACTATTATTATTACTATTATTACTATTATTATTATTATTATTATTACTATTATTATTATTATTATTATTACTATTATTATTATTATTATTATTATTATTATTATTATTACTACTATTATTATTATTATTATTATAATTACTACTATTATTATTACTATTATTATTATTATTATTATTATTACTATTATTACTATTATTATTATTATTATTACTACTATAATTATTATTATTATTATAATTACTATTATTATTATTATTATTATTATTATTATTACTACTATTATTATTATTACTATTATTATTATTATTATTATTACTATTATTATTATTAGTACTATTATTACTATTATTATTATTTATTATTATTATTACTACTATTATTATTATTATTATTATTATTATTATTATTATTTTATAGCTCTTAGAATAGGCCATACTGGGATTTCATTGGATTATGAAGAGTTCACTTTTTAAATGGCTGCACTGCAGATTTCTATGTATTATTATGTTAGTTTATTTTATGTATTGTTCTGCTATTTGTGCAAAAGACGCTCAGACCAATGGTTAAAGCCCGAGGCTTTAATTGTTCATGGTGTAACTTCCTCTCCTCACATCAGCTGGGGTAAACTTTGTCAGCTAAAAACCAGATGTGGGTTATAAGGAGATGCAGAAATCAATATTAACTCTTTGTGATTCCGATAAAGCGTCTCATTTTGAAAGAGTGTGCACGTGTTTTGAGCACTGTTGCTTAAAAAACAGTGGCAAACATTGATACAATATAGTGTTGAAGACACGTGCACACTCTTGATCCTACCTTTGTATGCTGTCATGGATAGCAGCTAAGCTTTAAAGGGATATGAAACCCAAATATATTCTTTTGTGATTCAGACAGAAAATACTATTTTAAAGTTTCCAATTTGCTTCTATTATCACATTTCCTTCATTCCCATGATATTCTGTGTTGAAGAGAGCCCTAGGTAGGCATCTGGAGCACTAAATTGCAGGAGATAGTGCTGCTATTTAGTGCTCTTGCAAATGAAAAACATTCTTGCAGAGCTGCTGCCATATAGTGCTCTAACAATAGGCCCGTTCCTAAGCTTACATCCCTGCTGTTCAGCAAAAGATACCACAAGAACAAAGAAAAATTGATAATAGAAGTAAATTAGAAAGTTGTTTAAAATTGTTGCTCTATCTAAATCGTGAAATAAAAATGTTGGGTTTCATATCCCTTTAACAAAGGATGCCAATAGAGAGAGGGACGTTTATAATAGAAGTTCACTTGAACCTTTTTATTTTTTTCCTTCATATGAATCATTACATTTCAATTTTGATTTCTATTTCATTTTATTTTTTTTATTTAGCATTTTTATTCTTGTTTCTTTTTTATTTGAGGTTTGCAACATGGTATCCATATAACACAGTAGTAATAGCGTTATACAGACATCATATGACATCATATTGTAAGTGTGCAATGTATGTTCCTGAAAAGAAATCCAAGGCCATAGTATGTAAATAGTATGCCTAATGCTCTATACACCTCCAGAATGACAAATGAGGCCACCTTTGGACCTCAGCAATAAATAATCAAGTTGTAGGAGGTTGTTTCCAACAAAGGAACCTCATTTTTTATTTTTAACATAAGCTTTAGTAGCGATCTGAAATGGTCTTAGTATGTAAATGGACAGAAATTTATTAAAGGGATAGTAAACAACAAAAATGTTGTTTAAAAAGATAGACAATCCCTATCCTCTTCTCTCTGACTTTTTTCATGACATGGGATAAATTAATAAACACATCCACTAACATCTCTAATATTTTGTCCCCCATGTCCTCACTTTGCCACAACCCGGACCTGCCCTGGAACTTCAAAGACACTTCATTAGAAGTCAGGTGTCACATTAAGGGCAGAACAATTTCACTCTTCCGTGAAAATAAAACACATAGACCCCTCTTCGCCATCCAGTAGATGCACCCCGAGATTCCCCTGAACTGGTATGCCTATTCCAAAATCTGTCACTACGTAGACACTCACCCCAAGAAACTTCATCTAACTAGAAACACGACACCATTTGAGACCCTATGCCACTTAGAAAACACCCCAACACGCGCCATATCAAAACTATACAAACTACTGCTGATCAAAGAGCCTAAACTCTTGCCTTCTTACGCCAACTCATGGGACAAGCATTAGTATCACTGCTAAGGACTGGCTGACTGTTTTTAACACTACTAAGCGCTCATCAATTTCCACAAGAGTCATTGAAACCAACTTCAAATTTTTAACGAGATGGTATCTGACCCCCAGCAGACTACACACTATTTACAAAACGGCTAGCAATAAGTGCTGGAGGGGATGCAGAGAAATAGGCACCCCTAGACACATATGGTGGCAGTGTAATAAACTAGATATGTTCTGTCTGACGGTACTGGAGCGCATGTCAGACGCAATAGGCAAACAGCTACCAAACGATCCACAGATGTTACTATTTCTACTCCTGCACGACAGTAATGCTAGGGACCTGCTGATCCTCACGCTAAACAGCGCTAAAACCCTAATCCCAAGACACTGGAAATCCTCCAATCCTCCAATACCCCGACTGAGAGAGAGTGGGAGAACCAGGTAGAGGTATCACCTCCTCCAATCGGGCTCATTAGTCACACACAAGCTTAAACTATCTTTATGGAACCAGCACAAAGAGCGACACAAGCTTAGAACCCACTAACATCCACTATACCAAACATCAGGCTTTGCCCTTAGACACCATCTTAGCCAGTTGCCAGTAACCTTTTGAGGATAACGCTATTTAATATATGTTGTAACTCATGTAATATCCTAGAGACTATAATATAGAAGCATGGGTCATACAGGACTCTGCACTGAACCTAGGTACTGAACTTGTTGCACTTTTATGTATGATGTATGGACCTTTAATCCAAAAGCATTTTTACTGCTGTACCTCATTGTTACGCTATGGAAATATTCTTATCTACGTTTTGTAAAATCTGTAATTTTTTTTAAAAATAAAAACTTCTTTTAAAAAAAAGAAAAAAAGATAGTAAACCCCTTTATCGCCCATTCACCAGTTTTGCACAACCAACACTGTTATAGAAATATACTTTTTACCTCTGTAATTACCTTGTATCTAAGCCTCTGTAGACTGCCCCCTTATCTCAGATCTTTTGACAGACTTGCATTTCATGCAATTAGTGCTGACTCTTAAATAACTCCACATGCATGAGCACAATGTTATTTATATCAAACACATGAACCAACACCCTCTAGCTGTGAAAAACTGTCTAATGCATTCAGATAAGAGGCGGCCTTCAAGGGCTTAGAAATTAGCATATGAGTCTATCTAGGTTTAGCTTTCAACTAAGAATAGTAAGAGAACAAAGCAAATTTGATAAAGTAAATTAGAAAGTTTAATTTGGACTTTACTACCCCTTTAATAATCTAAGATGGTCTTACTATGCAATTGGAATATGTTTGCAATCAAACTAGCTACTGTAATTTCAAGCTACTGATCTTTAAATAAAATATGAAGTAAGCTAAGCTCTCTACCAGCTACCGATCTACTGATGAGGGACAGTATTATAGTAAAAGGTACAACACTAATACTGAGCATATTCTTAGAGTGCCGTCTAGGGCTGCATAAGCTGACTGTGTAAACTGATGTCAATAGTTCTATATCCCTTTAATGTGAGCATTAAAGAAATCCAATGCAATCAACACATGGAGAGGTTATTCTTTCACATTTACATGCTTATATGTGTGTGTGTGTGTGTATGTATATATATATATATATATATATATATATATATATATATATATATATATATATATATATATATATATATTGCAGTAGAGAAATTATTATTTACTCAAGCAACTAGCTGACCATGGCAGTTCATTGTATTCAAAGCAGCTGAATAATTACCCACTGTGCAGTTGATTGCTTATACTGCCTCTTGTTTACATTAAAATAAAAAAGCTTCAAGATACATGCATATTCATGAGCCTACCTCAGTATGCACTCATGGAAAGGAGCAAAGTTTCATCAAATGAGTCTAAAAGAATGGGGTTCATTTTGATAATTGAAGAAAACCAAAAAGTAAAAAAAAAAAAGATAATCTGCCTGAATGGTAAAAGTTTAATTTAGACCTCTGTGAACCTTCAAAGTATCCATTTTCTGTATTAACCCCCTCCTGCCTGAATAATATATGTATAGGCCCCCTGGCTCTAATAATTGGTCTGCATCTGTCCTTGTGAATTGTATGATATGGCGATGAGTTCTATACATATAGTGCTATCAGTTTTGTGAATTGGATGATATGGCGATGCGTTCTATACATATAGTGCTATCAGTTTTGTGAATGGGATGATATGGCGATGAGTTCTATACATATAGTGCTATCAGTTTTGTTTGGTGAATTGGATGATATGGCGATGAGTTCTATACATATAGTGCTATCAGTTTTGTGAATGGGATGATATGGCGATGCGTTCTATACATATAGTGCTATCAGTTTTGTGAATTGGATGATATGGCGATGCGTTCTATACATATAGTGCTATCAGTTTTGTGAATTGGATGATATGGCGATGCGTTCTATACATATAGTGCTATCAGTTTTGTGAATGGGATGATATGGCGATGAGTTCTTTACATATAGTGCTATCAGTTTTGTTTGGTGAATGGGATGATATGGCGATGAGTTCTTTACATATAGTGCTATCAGTTTTGTTTGGTGAATGGGATGATATGGCGATGAGTTCTATACATATAGTGCTATCAGTTTTGTTTGGTGAATTGGATGATATGGCGATGAGTTCTATACATATAGTGCTATCAGTTTTGTGAATTGGATGATATGGCGATGAGTTCTATACATATAGTGCTATCAGTTTTGTTTGGTGAATTGGATGATATGGCGATGAGTTCTATACATATAGTGCTATCAGTTTTGTGAATTGGATGATATGGCGATGAGTTCTATACATATAGTGCTATCAGTTTTGTGAATTGGATGATATGGCGATGAGTTCTATACATATAGTGCTATCAGTTTTGTGAATGGGATGATATGGCGATGAGTTCTATACATATAGTGCTATCAGTTTTGTGAATGGGATGATATGGCGATGAGTTCTATACATATAGTGCTATCAGTTTTGTTTGGTGAATTGGATGATATGGCGATGAGTTCTATACATATAGTGCTATCAGTTTTGTGAATGGGATGATATGGCGATGCGTTCTATACATATAGTGCTATCAGTTTTGTGAATTGGATGATATGGCGATGCGTTCTATACATATAGTGCTATCAGTTTTGTGAATTGGATGATATGGCGATGCGTTCTATACATATAGTGCTATCAGTTTTGTGAATGGGATGATATGGCGATGAGTTCTATACATATAGTGCTATCAGTTTTGTTTGGTGAATGGGATGATATGGCGATGAGTTCTATACATATAGTGCTATCAGTTTTGTTTGGTGAATTGGATGATATGGCGATGAGTTCTATACATATAGTGCTATCAGTTTTGTGAATTGGATGATATGGCGATGAGTTCTATACATATAGTGCTATCAGTTTTGTGAATTGGATGATATGGCGATGAGTTCTATACATATAGTGCTATCAGTTTTGTTTGGTGAATGGGATGATATGGCGATGCGTTCTATACATATAGTGCTATCAGTTTTGTGAATGGGATGATATGGCGATGAGTTCTATACATATAGTGCTATCAGTTTTGTTTGGTGAATTGTATGATATGGCGATGAGTTCTATACATATAGTGCTATCAGTTTTGTGAATTGGATGATATGGCGATGAGTTCTATACATATAGTGCTATCAGTTTTGTTTTGTGAATGGGATGATATGGCGATGAGTTCTATACATATAGTGCTATCAGTTTTGTGAATGGGATGATATGGCGATGAGTTCTATACATATAGTGCTATCAGTTTTGTTTGGTGAATGGGATGATATGGCGATGCGTTCTATACATATAGTGCTATCAGTTTTGTGAATTGGATGATATGGCGATGAGTTCTATACATATAGTGCTATCAGTTTTGTTTTGTGAATGGGATGATATGGCGATGAGTTCTATACATATAGTGCTATCAGTTTTGTGAATGGGATGATATGGCGATGAGTTCTATACATATAGTGCTATCAGTTTTGTTTGGTGAATGGGATGATATGGCGATGCGTTCTATACATATAGTGCTATCAGTTTTGTTTGGTGAATGGGATGATATGGCGATGCGTTCTATACATATAGTGCTATCAGTTTTGTTTGGTGAATGGGATGATATGGCGATGAGTTCTATACATATAGTGCTATCAGTTTTGTGAATTGGATGATATGGCGATGAGTTCTATACATATAGTGCTATCAGTTTTGTGAATTGGATGATATGGCGATGCGTTCTATACATATAGTGCTATCAGTTTTGTTTTGTGAATTGGATGATATGGCGATGCGTTCTATACATATAGTGCTATCATTTTTGTTTTGTGAATTGGATGATATGGCGATGCGTTCTATACATATAGTGCTATCATTTTTGTTTGGTGAATTGGATGATATGGCGATGAGTTCTATACATATAGTGCTATCAGTTTTGTTTTGTGAATGGGATGATATGGCGATGAGTTCTATACATATAGTGCTATCAGTTTTGTGAATGGGATGATATGGCGATGAGTTCTATACATATAGTGCTATCAGTTTTGTTTGGTGAATGGGATGATATGGCGATGCGTTCTATACATATAGTGCTATCAGTTTTGTGAATTGGATGATATGGCGATGAGTTCTATACATATAGTGCTATCAGTTTTGTTTTGTGAATGGGATGATATGGCGATGAGTTCTATACATATAGTGCTATCAGTTTTGTGAATGGGATGATATGGCGATGAGTTCTATACATATAGTGCTATCAGTTTTGTTTGGTGAATGGGATGATATGGCGATGCGTTCTATACATATAGTGCTATCAGTTTTGTTTGGTGAATGGGATGATATGGCGATGCGTTCTATACATATAGTGCTATCAGTTTTGTTTGGTGAATGGGATGATATGGCGATGAGTTCTATACATATAGTGCTATCAGTTTTGTGAATTGGATGATATGGCGATGAGTTCTATACATATAGTGCTATCAGTTTTGTGAATTGGATGATATGGCGATGCGTTCTATACATATAGTGCTATCAGTTTTGTTTTGTGAATTGGATGATATGGCGATGCGTTCTATACATATAGTGCTATCATTTTTGTTTGGTGAATTGGATGATATGGCGATGAGTTCTATACATATAGTGCTATCAGTTTTGTTTTGTGAATGGGATAATATGGCGATGAGTTCTATACATATAGTGCTATCAGTTTTGTGAATTGGATGATATGGCGATGAGTTCTATACATATAGTGCTATCAGTTTTGTGAATTGGATGATATGGCGATGAGTTCTATACATATAGTGCTATCAGTTTTGTGAATTGGATGATATGGCGATGAGTTCTATACATATAGTGCTATCAGTTTTGTTTGGTGAATGGGATGATATGGCGATGCGTTCTATACATATAGTGCTATCAGTTTTGTGAATGGGATGATATGGCGATGAGTTCTATACATATAGTGCTATCAGTTTTGTTTGGTGAATTGTATGATATGGCGATGAGTTCTATACATATAGTGCTATCAGTTTTGTGAATGGGATGATATGGCGATGAGTTCTATACATATAGTGCTATCAGTTTTGTTTGGTGAATGGGATGATATGGCGATGCGTTCTATACATATAGTGCTATCAGTTTTGTGAATTGGATGATATGGCGATGAGTTCTATACATATAGTGCTATCAGTTTTGTTTTGTGAATGGGATGATATGGCGATGAGTTCTATACATATAGTGCTATCAGTTTTGTGAATGGGATGATATGGCGATGAGTTCTATACATATAGTGCTATCAGTTTTGTTTGGTGAATGGGATGATATGGCGATGCGTTCTATACATATAGTGCTATCAGTTTTGTTTGGTGAATGGGATGATATGGCGATGCGTTCTATACATATAGTGCTATCAGTTTTGTTTGGTGAATGGGATGATATGGCGATGAGTTCTATACATATAGTGCTATCAGTTTTGTTTGGTGAATGGGATGATATGGCGATGAGTTCTATACATATAGTGCTATCAGTTTTGTGAATTGGATGATATGGCGATGAGTTCTATACATATAGTGCTATCAGTTTTGTGAATTGGATGATATGGCGATGAGTTCTATACATATAGTGCTATCAGTTTTGTGAATTGGATGATATGGCGATGAGTTCTATACATATAGTGCTATCAGTTTTGTTTGGTGAATTGGATGATATGGTGATGAGTTCTATACATATAGTGCTATCAGTTTTGTTTGGTGAATTGGATGATATGGCGATGCGTTCTATACATATAGTGCTATCAGTTTTGTTTGGTGAATGGGATGATATGGCGATGAGTTCTATACATATAGTGCTATCAGTTTTGTGAATTGGATGATATGGCGATGAGTTCTATACATATAGTGCTATCAGTTTTGTTTTGGCTGATTAATTTGCCCTATACAAATTAGAGGTGACTTGTTACTCCTTTGTGTAGACGTGAGCTCACACTTTGCTGCTTGTCAACCGCTTGTGTTTTTTTTGGGGGGGAATTGTGTTTTCTGGAGAGAAAAATGACTGTAATTGTATCTGGTCTATTATAGAGGAATGAAATCCTGGTAGGTGCTCAGAAAGCACTTACCTTTTAGGTATTCGTTTTGGTCTCTGACAATAAAACGAAGATATCCTACAATTTAAGGCTCTGCAAATTTGTTAAAAAGTCTAGGAGCAACATAAACAATGAAACTGCCAGTGATTTAACCCCTAGTTTACCAGTGACACACGGGTAATAATGTCTGGTGATTTCACAGCTGTGTGTGACTGATTTGCTCACGGTCAGTTTTGCTCACTTATAAGCTGCTAGGCATGTGGCTGCTGAACAGGACTTTACCTGTGTGTTTAATCTCTTTACAGAGGTTAAATACACAGCAAGCTGGAGTCAGTAATAGAAACATTACACACTGTGTAATGAATTAGAACTTGTCATTTTAGCATTAGACTGTCCCTCTCAACACCTCATATGCCAGTAGCGTCTCTTGCTTGTCTGTAGCACACAGAAAACAGTGATGTGACTCTCTTAGTAACTAGGAACAGACAAAACAGTGGCTTTACTTGTATCACACAACAATAAGACAATAATAGTGATTTAAGCCTTTCGTTGCCCATAGCACGCAAACACAATCACCCCTTCCGTGGCCTGTAAACACAAACAAAAAAGTTATTTAATCCCAGTTTACTAAAAATCTGGTTACTAGAAGAGCATACAGTAGTGATTTAACGTGTTAGCTTTATGTTACACACTCAGCAATGATTGTAGCCCTTTTTTATGGAACACCCAAAACAGTGATTTAACCTTCTGTTTGCCAGTAGCACAAACATGACAGTGATTTAACACCCTGATTGTCTATTAAAATGCAGCACAGATTTAACCCCTTGATTGGCAGTTACACAATGCATCAAATATTTAACCTTGTTTGCTGGTTACACCCACACACTTCTTGAATGCTTGGAACACACAAAGCAGTGATTTAACTCTTTCATTGGAGAAGAGCCCAAAACCTGGTTGCAGTGTTGAAAGCAGAAGTGGCAGGCGGTGCGTAGCACAAAGGGTAGCAGTGACCATCACCATTCCGGAGCAGAGATAATTGCTGCCATATAGTGCTCCAAAAATCGTCCGGCTCCTATGCTTAAGTCATTGCTCTTCAGCAAAAGATACCAAGAGAACAAATACAAATTGATAATAGAAGTAAATTGGAAACATGTTTAAAATTGCATGCGCTATCTGAATAACAAAAATAAATTGGGTTTTATGTCCCTTTAAAGGCTTTGTGCCAATATGTGTTTTCAGTTATTGATAGTGAGGTTCCAGAACAGTATATTTGCAAGAGTCACGTTAAACAACTTTCTGTGATTTTCAGGTCCTATGTATAAATGACGGTATTGTGTATATTTGGAGGCAGTGGTTTGCAGATGCTGCTTGTGTAGAAGCCCTTTGTGATGATGCCGCTGGTGCAGAGGCCCTTTGTGATGATGCCGCTGGTGCAGAAGCCCTTTGTGATGACGCTGCTGGTGCAGAAGCCCTTTGTGATGATGCCGCTGGTGCAGAGGCCCTTTGTGATGACGCCGCTGGTGCAGAAGCCCTTTGTGATGACGCCGCTGGTGCAGAAGCCCTTTGTGATGACGCTGCAGAAGCCCTTTGTGATGACGCTGCTGGTGCAGAAGCCCTTTGTGATGACGCTGCTGGTGCAGAGGCCCTTTGTGATGACGCCGCTGGTGCAGAGGCCCTTTGTGATGACGCCGCTGGTGCAGAAGCCCTTTGTGATGACGCCGCTGGTGCAGAAGCCCTTTGTGATGACGCTGCAGAAGCCCTTTGTGATGACGCTGCAGAAGCCCTTTGTGATGACGCTGCTGGTGCAGAGGCCCTTTGTGATGATGCTGCTGGTGCAGAAGCCCTTTGTGATGACGCTGCTGGTGCAGAGGCCCTTTGTGATGACGCCGCTGGTGCAGAGGCCCTTTGTGATGACGCCGCTGGTGCAGAGGCCCTTTGTGATGACGCCGCTGGTGCAGAGGCCCTTTGTGATGACGCCGCTGGTGCAGAAGCCCTTTGTGATGACGTCGCTGGTGCAGAAGCCCTTTGTGATGACGCCGCTGGTGCAGAAGCCCTTTGTGATGACGCCGCTGGTGCAGAAGCCCTTTGTGATGACGCCGCTGGTGCAGAAGCCCTTTGTGATGACGCCGCTGGTGCAGAAGCCCTTTGTGATGACGCCGCTGGTGCAGAAGCCCTTTGTGATGACGCCGCTGGTGCAGAAGGAGCACAAAGACTTTTTCTGGAATGGGAACATTAAAGGGAAAAGCTACTTGCATTGCTCTGGCCCTTCTCATTTTGTCTTAAGGACAGCTCTGTCATGCAAGGCTGTGTTTTGCCATCCCGATAGCATTAGGAAAAGCAGATTTTTTTAATTTTTTTTTACAGTATTTGCAAATTGCAGTTTTTTCTCAGAATAAATTGCACTGTGGAAATGTTTTCAGGTGCTGAATGTTGGTCTCATTTTACTGAGAGGATGGAAAAAAAAATGTAGTGACCATATCACAGGTAAACACTGTGATAGAGGAAGCAGAACATTAGTAGGGAATAACTCATCATTTAGATAAAGGTTATGAAGATAAATTAATGCAGTTAAAATATGCTTTAGTTTTCAGAATTCAGAGGAATTTAAACCTTTCAGAGAAGAACTTGCCCAAAATACTGGAGAATTTTTAGCACTTTTGCTAAACAGAAATAGAGCCTTGTTTTTTTTTTATTTACCTATAAAAACTATGTGTGTGTGTGTGTGTATATATATATATATATATATATATATATATATATATATATATATATATATATAATGTGTAAGTAGACAACGCAATGTATTAATCTAGGCCCATTTTGGTATATTTCATGCCACCATTTTACCACCAAATGTGATCATATAAAAAAAGGTTAACTTTTTCACAAACTTTGGGTTTCTTACTGAAATTATTTACATACTGCTTGTGCAATCATGGCACAAATGGTTGTAAAAGTTTACCTGGGGTGCCCTTTGTACAGAAATAGCCGAAATATATGGCTTTGCCATTGCTTTTTGGTAATTAGGAGGCTGCTAATTGCAACTGCGCTCCACACTTCTATTATTCCCAGCAGTTAAGGGGTTAATCAGGTAGCTTGATACAATTTTCCTCTACCCTGCCTCCCACCTCCTGGTGACCCCCCCACCCCCCATTCCACCACTTTTCTGTAATGCAGTGTGCCATCCCTCCCTCTCCCTTCAATTTTTTTTTTCTGGAGTGTAGGGCCCCTCCCACTACCTCCCCTCCTCTGTTGTTGAGCTGCCCATCCGCCTCCTGCTTTCCTTTCCACACTTCTCAACAGCACTAGCAGATCGTTACAGATGGTGAGACACACAGTGGCAATGTCTGTAATGATCATGCTCCGTTTACAGATGCCTGTAGCTCAGGAACAGAAGCTACAGCCTACCTGCTGTAGCTTCCTAACGCTAGGACGTGTGTGTGTGTATATGTATATATGTGTATATATATATATATATATATATATATATATATATATATATATATATATATATATATATATATAATCTGTGTTATGTGGTACGATGAGCAGAGTACCGCATGACGTGTATATATACTAGGGATGTGCTTTTGGGTCCTTCATGAGGATCTGAATGCGGAAGTAAGCAACGGCTTGTGCCCTTCGGATATTTTTATAGCCAGTTTGATTCGTGTAAGAGATCCCCACTCTAACAATCTGGGTTTGCACAGATTTTAGTGTGGGGATCTTTTACAAGAATCAATCTGGCTACGAAAATATCCAAAAGACACAAGCTGCTGCTTACTTCCGCATTTAGATCCTTAAGAAGGATCCGAATGTACAACCCTAATATATACGTCTTTTTTTTGGATCAAGGAGTTAAAGCCTAACTGAGAGGACAGAATAAAACTCAACTATACCAACAAGATTGAGCCGACAAGAATAATAATTATTATTATTATTATTATTATCAGATATTGGAAGGGCACCAACAGATTCTGCAGCACTAATAATAAACTGAAGCCTTTTTCCCTGCAGTGCCCCTAGAGACAAATGCATATTTCTCTATTAATCTAAGAATTGCTTCCTCAGTATTTTCTTAGTATTTGAATGTTAAGCCAGGATTTGCTTGTATTGTTCATCCTCATCCTGACTAACACTACAGCAGGGCTCGACAAACCTAGAAGCCAGAGAGTCACTGAATTATCCTAGAATATTGCACCTGGCTCCTAACGTTTGGTTCATTTTCCATATATCTATATACAAATACCCACTGTCTGGGTCCTGAAATTTTGCCTGGCTCTTTACATCGTTTGTCACACAGAAGCATCTTGGTTATTTTTACGTGGATCATACAATCACACTAAACAGAAGGCCAGTGTTGTGCTCGCCTAGTCTGCCTGAAAATTACCCTTTGGGGCCAATTTATCAAGTGCCGGGCGGACATGATTTGCTGTAGCATACGCTGTTGGCATTTAACATTGCACAAGCATTTCTTGTGAACTGCTTGTGCAATGCCGCCCCCTGGTCACTAAAAGGTGACGAATAGTTAAGGAGTAGCGGTCTTACTACTTCCTCCACACCCAGGAGAGCACCAGCTGTTTATCTGTCTGCGGTTTGACATATCCTGTGGGAACTACACTGCATCTCTGGACTCCCTCTGGTGGGACGAGGATCTGATCAGTTCTAGCTGCCTAGGAGTCTGCCGGGCGACTCTTTGTATCCGGCCTGCCTATACTGCACATTGGTGCATCTCATCACGAGAGTAGATATCTGCTTACCTCTTTATTCCACCCATCGTTAGTATGATCTGCACCATGTGGCTCCCACTGTCTTTTGTGTTTTAGATGTATCAATCTTGTGTCGTGGTGTGACACACCAGCGGAGCCGCCTGAGGATTGCTCTTGGACTTTTTATCTCCCCCAACCTCTTGGTTTTGGATAAGTTCCTCACTAGGACTTTTTTTTACCTTACCACCATATATGTTATTATTATATTATCACTATTATGGTTATCTGCTTTATATGATTTTATAGGATTTCTTTTGTTATATGAATACTGTGTCGATATGTGTTAATTTTTATATTTTATTTCAGTACTATCAGATATAGTTTACCAGTTTACTACTGTACGTTTAATAGGGATACCTTCTCTATTTATCACCCATTTATTAGGACTGTTTTAACCATTGGCGCCTCTTATTTATACCATTCCCTTCTGTGTATCTGTATATCTTTACTTAGAAGCTCCCAGTTTAGCTCTGTTAAAAAGGTGAGCTGGAACACCCACTGCAAATTGGTTCTATAGCAAAAAAAAGGACACTCCCCCTCCCTCTGCATATGAAGACTCTTTACACAAACAGGAGCAAGCTGGAGTAGGTGTACATCAGTATTTTCCTAAAACTTTGGAGCTTGGTTAGGAGTCTGAAAATCAGAGCAATGTTATTTAGAAATAAGCAAAACTATACATTAAAAAAAAAAAAAAAAAAACCCCTGTATGGGCTATATAAATGTATCATCTGCAAAACATTTATGCAAAGAAAAATCTAGTGCATAATGCCCCTTTAAGCTTTACATTCCTGCTCTTCAAATAAAGATACTGAGAGAACGAAGAGCAATTGATAATAGGAGTAAATTATAAAGTTGCTTAAAATTTACTGCTCTATCTGAATCATGAAACTTTATTTTGAGTATACTATCCCTTTAATCTGCTTCTTAGGGAATTTTATCTGTCACCCGTATCCTCGATGCAATGAATAAAGTTTAAATCTCCCTTACATATTTAAATATTTGTTTAGATTATCAATGCTAAATAACATACAAGCCTGTTATCAATGAGTGCATTTTTTACTCTTAGGGGCCGAATTATCAAGCTTGATGCCCCTGTTTCCACGTGAGCCTTCTAAAGACCGCTGCTCCATAACTTGTCTGCCTCCTCTGAGGCTGCGGTCTTCAATCCGCCTGATCCTATACGATCGGGCTGTTTAAAACCCCTTGCTAGCGGCCAATTGGCCGCAAATCTGCAGGGGGTGGCATTGCACAAGCAGTTCACAAGAACTGCTTGTGCAATGATAAATACTGACAGCGTATGCTGTCGGCATTTATCGATGTGCGGCGGACATGATCCACTATATCGTATCATGTCCGTCTGCACTAATAAAACAATTTTCAATATTTTTTTTAAATTCTAAATTAGACTTTCATGATTCAGATAGAGCAGTGATTTTACTCTATGGCAGCAGTGTTTTACAACATTGTATAACAAAGCTACAAATAATGTTGCCATAGAGTACTAAAGACACGTGCATACTCCTGAGACTACCTAGTTGTACTCTTCAATAAAAGATACCAAGAGAACAAATCAAATTTGATAACAGAAGTAAATTGGAAAGTTGTTTACAATTGCATGCTCTATCTGAATCATAAAAGTTTAATTTTGACTTTACTGTCCCTTTAATGTCACACATATTATTGTTCAGTTTATAGACACCTTCACCTGTGATTTTACTAGGTATGACCCAGCCAGTGACACTCTCTGCTGGATACATTGTCTCAGTGGTTTTTCGTTTCCTACTCATCTCTGTTTCTTGTTGGGAATTTTCACTAAAAGTAATATAGTAACCTTGATGTCACTATGAACATGATGTTCCAGCAGTAATAGCCCTCGTAGGTCAGAAGAAACGTGCGTCAAGCGTTTTTAAAACTCTGTGCCACAGAGGGCTATAATGCATCATTCAGGTGGTTAATAGACCTAGTTAGTTACCCAAACTTGCCAGAGAAATGTGTGATAGAGATTGTGAGACATGTGTGATAGAGATTGTGAGACATGTGTGATAGAGATTGTGAGACATAAGAGACGGTAAGATCTTGGTATTCAGATCATTCCAAAATGTCACTTATCACTCACGTTTTTTAAAATGAATTTACTAGATTGAAAATTTGTGCCCATTCAAGCTATGGGTTGTCGTCATATTTGTATCAAATTTTTATTGTAAGTTTCTTAGGTATTTTTGTTTAAAGGAATATGACACCCAAAAAGATAGAGCATGCAATTTTAAACAATTTTCTAATTTACTTCTAGCAATTTTTCTTCGTTATCTTGGTATCTTTTGTTTTAAAAGAAGGCATATATGCCCATTTTTAGAGCACTATATGGCATCAGTTTTGCAAGAATGTTATCCATTTGCAAGCAAATTTGATAATAGAAGTAAATGGGAAACTGTTTTTTAAAATTGTATGCTCTTTCTAAATCACACAAAAAACATTTTTGGGTTTCATATCCCTTTAAGAGCCAGGAAATCTGCGTATATATATCTAGAGGGCTATCCCAAAGCAGTGATGCACTACCATGGCCCCTGGTTTTTGTCAGGACTTTCACCCAGACATCAGTATTGTAGTAGTTTAAAGTATCCTGGACACAATATTGTCTGTGCTGGAATGTTTTTTATTATATCATAAACATAACGGTTGTCTTAATGTCTCTATAAAGATGGAAGTAAAGCTGTAAGGGCTGTGTATTAAAGGGGCATTAAACACATTTGCTTTTTGTGTAACAATTTCACTTGTTCGACTGAAAAGCCGTAACCTACAAATGCTGCATATCTCAGGTTAAGGCATTTTGCAGCATTTTGAAAACCTAGGTTACAGATTTATCTTTTTAGCCTCTCTAGGGAGTGTGGGACAAAGCATAATTGTTGCACATAAGCAAGTGTGTAAGTGCTAAATACTATATTATTGAGGCTAGTGCACGGCTGATACAGACCCTGTCATCTGAGCGTTAAAGGGACACTAAACCCAAATTGTATCTTTCATGATTCAGATAGAGTAGCAATTTTAAGCAACTTTCTAATTTACTCCTATTATCAAATGTTCTTTGTTCTCTTGCTATATTTATTTTAAAAGCAGGGAATGTAAGCTTAAAGGGACAGTCTACACCAGAATTTTTATTGTTTTAAAAGATAGATAATCCCTTTATTACCCATTCCCCAGTTTTGCATAACTAACACAGTTATAATAATATACTTTTAACCTCTGTGATTATCTTGTATCTAAGCCTCTGCAAACTGCCCCTTTTTTCAGTTCTTTTGACAGACTTGCAGTCTAGCCAATCAGTGCCTGCTCCCAGATAACTTCACGTGCACAAGCACAGTGTTATCTATATGAAATATGTGAACTAACCCCCTCTAGTGGTGAAAAACTGTTAAAATACAATCTGAAAGAGGTGGGCTTCAAGGTCTAAGAAATTAGCATATGAACCTCCTAGGTTAAGCTTTCAACTAAGAATACCAAGAGAACAAAGCAAAATTGGTGATAAAAGTAAATTGGAAAATTGTTTAAAATTACATGCTCTATCTGAATCATGAAAGTTTATTTTGGCCTAGACTGTCCCTTTTAATAGCTAAATGTAGCCACCAATAAGCAAGCACTGTCCAGGGTGCTGTACCTAAAATGGGCTGGCTTCTAAGCTCTACATTCCTGCTTTTAAAATAAAGATAGCTGAGAACAAATACAAATTGATAATAGGAGTAAATTAGAAAGTTGCTTAAAATTGCTGCTCTATCTGAATCATGAAAGAAAAAATTTGGGTTTAGTGTCCCTTTAATTCCTTGACCACACAAGGCAATAATGCTACTTTGGGCTCTACAGTAAAGTATTGCTGTGCGCATGGTTCTTATTAGACAGTACAATCTCAACTGTTACACAAATAGCATGTGCTTTTTTTTTTTTAATTAAAGGGAATTTCTGCAAATCTTGCAGTTATTCAAATGTAATACACATCCAGAAGACCAGTAGTTAAGACACACAGCACACATGTCAACATAAACACATAGACATACACACATGCATAATCGCACACATGCACACTAAACACATGAGCACACACACACATTGCTCACTCACATGCACACACAAAAACCTACACTCACACACACTCACACATGCACTCACACATATACACACACACTGCTCACTCACATGCACACACATATACACATGCACTCACATATACACACACAAATATACACATGCGCACACACGTGTTTACACACATGCACACTATACTCTTACACATGCACACTACATACTCGCACATACACACTCACATATACAAAAACACTCACACATATATACATATACCCAGACACTTCTTTCTTTCTCTTTCTCTCTCCTCACACATGTGTTTGCACACTACACACACAAACATACATATGCACATTCGCACACATACTTCACAAATCTACAACTACTACAGCCCACAACAGAGATAATTTTGTTCACTGTAAATGTTGATTTTTATGTCTTCCTTATTGGCCTCAGCTGAGAAGGCTTTCAAAAGGGATATATTCCTAGACTACAAACCAATACAAGTTTCTCTTGTAAGGTGTATCCAGTCCACGGATCATCCATTACTTGTGGGATATTCTCATTCCCAACAGGAAGTTGCAAGAGGACACCCACAGCAGAGCTGTTATATAGCTCCTCCCCTAACTGCCATACCCAGTCATTCTCTTGCAACTCTCAACAAGCATGGAGGTAGTAAGAGAGAGTGGTGAAATATTCTGGAACTGAGAGCGATATTCAATGCTCTTCAGGCTTGGCCTCAGTTAGCAACTCTGAGGTACATCAGATTTCAGTCGGACAACATCACGACTGTGGCTTACATCAACGATCAAGGGGGAACAAGAAGTTCCCTAGCGATGTTAGAAGTTTAAAAAATAATTTGCTGGGCAGAGATTCACTCTTTCCACCTATCAGCTATCCATATCCCAGGTGTAGAGAACTGGGAGGCGGATTTTCTAAGTCGTCAGACTTTTCATCCGGGTGAGTGGGAACTCCATCCGGAGGTGTTTGCACAATTGATTCATCGTTGGGGCAAACCAGAACTGGATCTCATGGCGTCTCGCCAGAACGCCAAGCTTCCTTGTTACGAATCCAGGTCCAGGGATCCCAAGGCGACGCTGATAGATGCTCTAGCAGCGCCCTGGTCTTTCAACCTGGCTTATGTGTTTCCACAGTTTCCTCTGCTCCCTCGACTGATTGCCAAGATCAAGCAGGAGAGAGCATCAGTGATTTTGATAGCGCCTGCGTGGCCACGCAGGACCTGGTATGCAGATCTAGTGGACATGCCATCCTTTCCACCATGGACTCTGCCTCTGAGACAGGACCTTCTACTTCAGGGTCCTTTCAACCATCCAAATCTAATTTCTCTGAGACTGACTGCCTGGAGATTGAACGCTTGATTTTATGAAAGCGTGGCTTCTCCGAGTCAGTCATTGATACCTTTAATACAGGCACGAAAGCCTGTCACCAGGAAAATTTATCATAAGATATGGCGTAAATATCTTTATTGGTGTGAATCCAAGGGTTACTCATGGAGTAAGGTCAGGATTCCCAGGAAATTATCCTTTCTCCAAGAAGGTTTGGAAAAAGGATTGTCAGCTAGTTCCTTAACCCTTTAAGGACACAGCTTTCAGTTTGCTCAATTGTTTTATGACGGAAAAATTCCGTCATATGTCCTTAAGAGGTTTAAGGGACAGATTTCTGCCCTGTCTATTCTTTTGCACAAGCGTCTGGCAGATGTTCCAGACGTTCAGGCATTTTGTCAGGCTTTAGTTAGAATCAAGCCTGTGTTTAAACCTGTTGCTCCGCCATGGATCTTAAATTTGGTTCTTAAGGTTCTTCAAGGAGTTCAGTTTGAACCTCTTCATTCCATAGATATCAAACTTTTATCTTGGAAAGTTCTTTTTTTTGGTAGCTATTTCCTCGGCTCGTAGAGTCTCCAAGTTATCTGCCTTGCAATGTGATTCTCATCTGATTTTCCATACGGATAAGGTAGTCCTGCGTACCAAACCTGGGTTTTTACCTAAGGTGGTATCTAACAAGAATATCAATCAAGAGATTGTTGTTCCATCCTTGTGTCCTAATCCTTCTTCAAAGAAGGAACGTCTATTACACAATCTGGACGTGGTTCGTGCTTTAAAGTTTTACTTACAAGCTACTAAAGATTTCCGTCAAACATCTGCTTTGTTTGTTGTCTACTCTGGACAGAGGAGAGGTCAAAAGGCTTCGGCAACCTCTCTTTCTTTTTGGCTAAGAAGCATAATCCGCTTAGCCTATGAGACTGCTGGGCAGCAGCCTCCTGAAAGGATTACAGCTCATTCTACTAGAGCTGTGGCTTCCACTTGGGCCTTTAAAAATGAGGCTTCTGTTGAACAGATTTGCAAGGCGGCGACTTGGTCTTCTCTTCATACCTTTTTCAAAATTCTACAAATTTGATACTTTTGCTTCTTCGGAGGCTATTTTTGGGAGAGAGGTTTTACAGGCAGTGGTTCCTTCCGTTTAAGTACCTGCCTTGTCCCTCCCTTCATCCGTGTACTTTAGCTTTGGTATTGGTATCCCACAAGTAATGGATGATCCGTGGACTGGATACACCTTACAAGAGAAAACACAATTTATACTTACCTGATAAATTTATTTCTCTTGTGGTGTATCCAGTCCACGGCCCGCCCTGTCATTTTAAGGCAGGTAATTTTTAAATTTAAATTACAGTCACCACTGCACCCTATGGTTTCTCCTTTCTCGTCTTGTTTTCGGTCGAATGACTGGATATGGCAGTGAGGGGAGGAGCTATATAGCAGCTCTGCTGTGGGTGTCCTCTTGCAACTTCCTGTTGGGAATGAGAATATCCCACAAGTAATGGATGATCTGTGGACTGGATACACCACAAGAGAAATAAATTTATCAGGTAAGCATAAATTGTGTTTTTGCTAAGAAAATTACAATTTTAAATGGTTTTTAAAACATTTAATTTGAATGCAGACGTTTTGTGGTCTGGTATTTCTTTTCTGATATATACTTGCAAGCATGCAAAACATAACAAAATACATTTGCTGTCCCAAATATCCTTAGCTGGCCTGGAGTTGAATTAGTGAGTTATTTTATGCTTTTGTGAATCTGCTAGATGGGTATCTAAGAGTTTTCTTCTGTTATGTGTGATCAGTCCACGGGTCATCATTACTTCTGGGATATAACTCCTCCCCAACAGGAAATGCAAGAGGATTCACCCAGCAGAGCTGCATATAGCTCCTCCCCTCTACGTCACTCCCAGTCATTCTCTTGCACCCAACGACTAGATAGGATGTGTGAGAGGACTATGGTGATTATACTTAGTTTTTATAACTTCAATCAAAAGTTTGTTATTTTACAATAGCACCGGAGCGTGTTATTGCCTCTCTGGCAGACTTTGAAGAAGAATCTACCAGAGTTTTTTACTATGATTTTAACCGGAGTAGTTAAGATCATATTGCTGTTTCTCGGCCATCTGAGGGAGGTAAAAGCTTCAGATCAGGGGACAGCGGGCAGATGAATCTGCATTGAGGTATGTAGCAGTTTTTATTTTCTGAATGGAATTGATGAGAAAATCCTGCCATACCGTTATAATAACATGTATGTATACTCTACACTTCAGTATTCTGGGGATGGTACTTCACTGGAATTACTCTGTAAAAAGTACATTAAACCTTTTAATAGGTATTTATTATGTTAAATGTTTTTGCTGGAATGTAGAATCGTTTGCATTTTCTGAGGTACTGAGTGAATAAATGTTTGGGCATTATTTTTCCACTTGGCAGCTGCTTGTTTTAATTGTGACAGTTTCGTTTCTCTCTCACTGCTGTGTGTGAGGGGGAGGGGCCGTTTTTGGCGCTCTTTGCTACGCATCAAAAATTTCCAGTCAGTTACTCTTGTATTTCCTGCATGATCCGGTTCATATCTAACAGAACTCAGGGGTCTTCAAACTTCTTTGAAGGGAGGTAGATTCTCTCAGCAGAGCTGTGAGACTTATATATTGACTGTGATTAAAAACGTTGCTCTGTAATTTTTACGTTTCAAATTTAATTATTGTTACTTTACTAATGGGAACAAACCTTTGCTAAAAGTTGTGTTGTTTTCAAGGATTGATGCTATAACAGTTTTTCAGTTCATTATTTCAACTGTCATTTAATCGTTTAGTGCTTCTTTGAGGCACAGTACGTTTTTGTTAAATAAGATTGTAACCAAGTTGCAAGTTTATTTGCTAGTGTGTTAAACATGTCTGATTCAGAGGAAGATACCTGTGTCATTTGTTCCAATGCCAAGGTGGAGCCCAATAGAAATTTATGTACTAACTGTATTGATGCTACTTTAAATAAAAGCCAATCTGTACAAATTGAACAAATTTCACCAAACAGCGAGGGGAGAGTTATGCCGACTAAGTCGCCTCACGTGTCAGTACCTGCATCTCCCGCCCGGGAGGTGCGTGATATTGTGACGCCTAGTACATCTGGGCGGCCATTACAGATAACATTACAAGATATGGCTACTGTTATGACTGAAGTTTTGGCTAAATTACCAGAACTAAGGGGCAAGCGTGATCACTCTGGGGTGAGAACAGAGTGCGCTGATAATACTAGAGCGATGTCGGATACTGCGTCACAGCTTGCAGAGCATGAGGACGGAGAGCTTCATTCTGTGGGTGACGGTTCTGATCCAAACAGATTGGATTCAGATATTTCAAATTTTAAATTTAAATTGGAGAACCTCCGTGTATTACTAGGGGAGGTTTTAGCGGCTCTTAATGATTGTAACACTGTTGCAATACCAGAGAAATTGTGTAGGTTGGATAAATACTTTGCGGTACCGGCGAGTACTGACGTTTTTCCTATACCTAAGAGACTAACTGAAATTGTTACTAAGGAGTGGGATAGACCCGGTGTGCCGTTCTCACCCCCTCCAATATTTAGAAAGATGTTTCCAATAGACGCCACCACACGGGACTTATGGCAAACGGTCCCTAAGGTGGAGGGAGCAGTTTCTACTTTAGCTAAGCGTACCACTATCCCGGTGGAGGATAGCTGTGCTTTTTCAGATCCAATGGATAAAAAATTAGAGGGTTACCTTAAGAAAATGTTTGTTCAACAAGGTTTTATATTGCAACCCCTTGCATGCATCGCGCCGATTACGGCTGCGGCAGCATTTTGGATGGAGTCTCTGGAAGAGAACCTTAGTTCAGCTACGCTGGACGACATTACGGACAGGCTTAGAGTCCTTAAACTAGCTAATTCATTCATTTCGGAGGCCGTAGTACATTTAACCAAACTTACGGCTAAGAACTCAGGATTCGCCATTCAGGCACGTAGGGCGCTGTGGCTAAAATCCTGGTCAGCTGATGTAACTTCTAAGTCCAAATTACTTAATATACCTTTCAAAGGGCAAACTTTATTTGGGCCCGGTTTGAAAGAAATTATCGCTGACATTACAGGAGGTAAGGGCCACGCCCTGCCTCAAGACAAAGCCAAAGCTAAGGCTAGACAGTCTAATTTTCGTCCCTTTCGGAATTTCAAAGCAGGAGCAGCACCAACTTCCACTGCTCCAAAACAGGAAGGAGCCGTTGCTCGTTACAGACAAGGCTGGAAACCTAACCAGTCCTGGAACAAGGGCAAGCAGGCCAGGAAACCTGCTGCTGCCCCTAAGACAACATGAATCGAGGGCCCCCGATCCGGGACCGGATCTAGTGGGGGGCAGACTCTCTCTCTTCGCCCAGGCTTGGGCAAGAGATGTTCAGGATCCCTGGGCGTTAGAGATCATATCTCAGGGATACCTTCTAGACTTCAAATTCTCTCCCCCAAGAGGGAGATTTCATCTGTCAAGGTTGTCAACAAACCAGATAAAGAAAGAAGCGTTTCTACGCTGTGTACAAGATCTGTTATTAATGGGAGTGATCCATCCGGTTCCGCGGTCGGAACAAGGACAAGGGTTTTACTCAAACCTGTTTGTGGTTCCCAAAAAAGAGGGAACTTTCAGGCCAATCTTGGATTTAAAGATCCTAAACAAATTCCTAAGAGTTCCATCGTTCAAAATGGAAACTATTCGGACAATCTTACCCATGATCCAAAAGGGTCAGTACATGACTACAGTGGATTTAAAGGATGCTTACCTTCACATACCAATTCACAAAGATCATTACCGGTATCTAAGGTTTGCCTTCTTAGACAGGCATTACCAGTTTGTAGCTCTTCCATTCGGATTGGCTACGGCTCCAAGAATCTTCACAAAGGTTCTGGGTGCCCTTCTGGCGGTACTAAGACCGCGAGGAATTTCGGTAGCTCCGTACCTAGACGACATTCTGATACAAGCTTCAAGCTTTCAAACTGCCAAGTCTCATACAGAGTTAGTTCTGGCATTTCTAAGGTCGCATGGATGGAAAGTGAACGAAAAGAAGAGTTCTCTCTTTCCTCTCACAAGAGTTCCATTCTTGGGGACTCTGATAGATTCTGTAGAAATGAAGATTTATCTGACAGAAGACAGATTAACAAAGCTTCTAAATGCATGCCGTGTCCTTCATTCCATTCAACTCCCGTCAGTAGCTCAATGCATGGAGGTGATCGGCTTAATGGTAGCAGCAATGGACATAGTACCCTTTGCACGTCTACATCTCAGACCGCTGCAATTGTGCATGCTGAGTCAGTGGAATGGGGATTACTCAGACTTGTCCCCTACTCTGAATCTGGATCAAGAGACCAGAAACTCTCTTCTATGGTGGCTTTCTCGGCCACATCTGTCCAGGGGGATGCCATTCAGCAGGCCGGACTGGACAATTGTAACAACAGACGCCAGCCTACTAGGTTGGGGCGCTGTCTGGAATTCTCTGAAGGCTCAGGGACAATGGAATCAGGAGGAAAGTCTCCTACCAATAAACATTCTGGAATTGAGAGCAGTTCTCAATGCCCTTCTGGCTTGGCCCCAGTTAAGAACTCGGGGGTTCATCAGGTTTCAGTCGGACAACATCACGACTGTAGCTTACATCAACCATCAAGGAGGGACAAGAAGCTCCCTAGCAATGATGGAAGTATCAAAGATAATTCGCTGGGCAGAGTCTCACTCTTGCCACCTGTCAGCAATCCACATCCCGGGAGTGGAGAACTGGGAGGCGGATTTCTTGAGTCGCCAGACTTTTCATCCGGGGGAGTGGGAACTTCATCCGGAGGTCTTTGCCCAAATACTTCGACGTTGGGGCAAACCAGAGATAGATCTCATGGCGTCTCGCCAGAACGCCAAACTTCCTCGCTACGGGTCCAGATCCAGGGATCCGGGAGCGGTTCTGATAGATGCTTTGACAGCACCTTGGAACTTCGGGATGGCTTATGTGTTTCCACCCTTTCCGCTGCTTCCTCGATTGATTGCCAAAATCAAACAGGAGAGAGCATCAGTGATTCTAATAGCGCCTGCGTGGCCACGCAGGACTTGGTATGCAGATCTAGTGGACATGTCATCCTGTCCGCCTTGGTCTCTACCTCTAAGACAGGACCTTCTGATACAGGGTCCATTCAAACATCAAAATCTAACTTCTCTGAAGCTGACTGCTTGGAAATTGAACGCTTGATTTTATCAAAACGTGGTTTTTCTGAGTCGGTTATTGATACCCTGATACAGGCTAGGAAGCCTGTTACCAGAAGAATTTACCATAAGATATGGCGTAAATACCTATACTGGTGCGAATCCAAAGGTTACTCCTGGAGTAAGGTTAGGATTCCTAGGATATTGTCCTTTCTACAAGAAGGTTTAGAAAAGGGTTTATCGGCTAGTTCATTAAAGGGACAGATCTCAGCTCTGTCCATCTTGTTGCACAGGCGTCTATCAGAAAATCCAGACGTCCAGGCCTTTTGTCAGGCTTTAGCTAGAATCAAGCCTGTGTTTAAAACTGTTGCTCCGCCATGGAGTTTAAACCTTGTTCTTAACGTTCTACAAGGAGTTCCGTTTGAACCCCTTCATTCCATTGATATAAAGTTGTTATCTTGGAAAGTGTTATTTTTAATGGCTATTTCTTCGGCTCGGAGAGTCTCTGAGTTATCAGCTTTACATTGTGATTCTCCTTATTTGATTTTTCATTCAGATAAGGTAGTTCTGCGTACTAAACCTGGGTTCTTACCTAAGGTAGTCACTAACAGGAACATCAATCAAGAGATCGTGGTTCCTTCTCTGTGCCCGAATCCTTCTTCAAAGAAGGAACGTCTTCTACACAATCTAGATGTAGTTCGTGCCCTCAAGTTCTACTTGCAGGCAACTAAGGATTTTCGACAAACGTCTTCCCTGTTTGTCGTGTACTCTGGTCAGAGGAGAGGTCATAAGGCTTCGGCTACCTCTCTTTCCTTCTGGCTTCGTAGCATAATTCGTTTAGCCTATGAGACTGCTGGACAGCAGCCTCCTGAAAGAATTACAGCTCATTCTACTAGAGCTGTGGCTTCCACTTGGGCCTTTAAGAATGAGGCCTCTGTTGAACAGATTTGCAAGGCTGCAACTTGGTCTTCGCTTCATACTTTTTCCAAATTTTACAAATTTGACACTTTTGCTTCTTCGGAGGCTATTTTTGGGAGAAAGGTTCTTCAGGCAGTGGTTCCTTCTGTATAATGAGCCTGCCTATCCCTCCCGTCATCCGTGTACTTTTGCTTTGGTATTGGTATCCCAGAAGTAATGATGACCCGTGGACTGATCACACATAACAGAAGAAAACATAATTTATGCTTACCTGATAAATTCCTTTCTTCTGTTGTGTGATCAGTCCACGGCCCGCCCTGTTTTTTAAGGCAGGTAGATATTTTTTAAATTATACTCCAGTCACCACTTCACCCTTGGTTTCTCCTTTCTCGTTGATTCTTGGTCGAATGACTGGGAGTGACGTAGAGGGGAGGAGCTATATGCAGCTCTGCTGGGTGAATCCTCTTGCATTTCCTGTTGGGGAGGAGTTATATCCCAGAAGTAATGATGACCCGTGGACTGATCACACAACAGAAGAAAGGAATTTATCAGGTAAGCATAAATTATGTTTTCTCACATTCTACTGATCTGTGCTGGAGAGGCTGTCGGTTACGCGTGCGGCAACGTGTTGCTGCTCGTTTACATAAACTACATATCTTTTGCTTTCACAATATTCTATAATAAGAGGTGTCCTACCTGAGACCTAAGTGAGATAAGGACACTTGATATATTTCTATAAATGAGTCACTGCTCAGTCTCACATTTACCATTTGCTGTAAAGCAGTTAATAGTCGCATAAGCTTATTCTGGTGATAACTTTGTTTGTTAAATGCCAGATGTGTAGTTAGTTTACCCAAAGCTTTTCACTGCTGTGATTATATAATAAACTGTTAATGATAATAAATGTCGTCTGATCATTAAACATTACAGCAGCAAATATGTTGTTGTGATTTACAGGGAAATTAAAGGGACATTATACTGTTCAAATTAGTCAAGAGTATGTAATTCTAGCAGTACTGACCCCAGATTTATCCCCTCCTTTTGTGAGGGTTAAAAAGTTTTTGGTTTAAATATTTTTTTCTCTCTCCTTTAAAGTAACAGTCAAGTCCAAAAAAAACCTTTCATGTTTCAAATAGGGCATGTAATTTTAAACAACTTTCCAATTTCCTTTTATCACCAATTTTGCTTTGTTCTTTTGGTATTCTTAGTTGAAAGCTAAACCTAGGAAGGCTCATGATAATTTCTAAGTTCTCTTATCACATGCTTTTTTATTTGCTTTTCACAACAGGGGAGAGCTAGTTCATGTAAACCATATAGATAACATTGTGATCATGCCCGTGGATTGTGGCAGACACTGCACTAATTGGCTAAAATGAAAGTCAATAGATGATAAATAAAATGTCATGTGATCAGGGGGCTGTCAGAAGATGCTTAGATACAAGGTAATCACAGAGGTAAAATGTGTATTAATATAACTGTGTTGGTTATGCAAAACTGGGGAATGGGTAATAAAGGGACTATTTATCTTTTAAAACAACAAAAATTCTGGTGTTGACTGTCCCTTTTTAAACATGGTCCTAATGATCCATTTTACCTTTTTTTTTAATTTAACATATAGCTCCTTTACCTTGATTTAGTCATTTGAAATAGATGCTTTTTCTTGTTGTATACCCACTTATGCTTAAAATGTCAGTACTACTTAAGGGGCAGTCTACATGATTTTTTATTTTATTGTTTAGAAAGATAGATAACGCTTTTAATGCCCATTCCGCACCTTTGCACAACCAACATTGTTATATTAATATACTTTATAGCCTCATCTGTTTCTAAGCCCTTAAAAGGCCGCCTCTTGCTAGTTTGTAAATAGAACTGAGATAAGGGGGCAGTCTGCAGAGGCGTAGATACAAGGTAATCACAGGTAAAAAGCATATCAATATAGCAGTGTAGGTTATGCAAAACCTGAGGAATTTGTGAAAAAAAAGGATTATCTATATTTTTAAACAAACATTTTAAAGTCGACTGTCCCTTTTAAGTATTAATTATGGAAAAGATACGTAAACAAGAAGGTTTAGTAAAAATTATGCCCCAGTGGGGGTGTGGACAGAGATGTATGAAGATCAAAATTTTGCAAGCATAAAGCATGAAAGCCCACGTTTAGCATCACAGGGACAGGCTTTGTGCAGTTATCAAGAAAAATGGGCTCTCCCTCTCAGTGGTGAGATGTCTCCCATAGACCTAATGACATCTCTCTGCTATGTTAAAGTCTGAAATGGAGGACGAAGTACACGGGGAGAACCTGGCGCATGTTTACACTTTTTAATATTGCTCCTAATACAAATCAAAATACGCTGCTTTTAGTGTGCTGTACCTTAAATTCGCTCTTATTTTCGTATGCATAGGGTTTTCCTTTCAGAGTGTTTTGAGTATTTTGATAAAAGCTTGTCACAGTGAGATCTGTAGGGCGGAAATGTTTAGAGAATTACACTGGGATTTGAGAGACAATTTCATACACGTCCATGAAACGCCTATGTTCAGCCCATTTTATAAAAAAACAATTACACTTTGTATTTTGTACTGAAGTACACATTTCTCTGTGTTTGTTTGCACACCCAGTGTTACATTATGGTTTATGCTGTACATAATAAATATGATTTATTCCTGTTTAAGTTAACTTATACATTTTATGTTTTGGATAAAATAAGATTTCTTTTACAAGATATGACGAGTCCACGGATATCGCCTTCTGGTCACCAGGAGGAGGTAAAGAGCTCCACAGCAGAGCTTCACAAATAGCTCCTCCCCTCCCCCCCAACCCAGTCATTCTCTTTGCCTGTGTTAGTGATAGGAAGAGGTAAAGTGAGGTGTTAGTTTAGAATTCTTCAATCAAGAGTTTTTTTTATTTTAAATAGTGCCAGTGTGTACTATTTTTTCTATAGAGCAGCTTCTGGAGTAATAGCCTCTTAGGCTGTGGGAACTAGTGGAGTTTTTAATTTCACTGCGCCTCCCTTACTTATGCTGTTTTCTATTTATGGCCTTAGAGAATGTGAACTAAGACTTTACTATCCTTGCAGGACCTCTAGAGGAAGAGTGGACCTCTTGACACTGGGGGATCATCATGCTGTTCCTCAGCATGGAGGTAAGTGCAGTCTTTCTCTCTGGGGCTTTTACAGCTGATCTCAGATTTGACTGTGCTATTCCTCTGTCTGTGAAGGGGCTCGGGTTAAGGGCTTTCCCTTCCTGCAGGTGTGGGTTTCATTTGTGAGAAAAATGGGACACTGACACATTTAGCTCTTCCAACTCTCTCTGACATATTCAAAGATTCAGTTAGAAGTGCTGGGAACGGTTTGCTATCCCACGATGGCAGTGTATGATATGGGCAATCGTTTATTGTGTGAACTGTAAAAGAGAGGGTTCACATTTTTAACGGGCTGACGCTGGGATGTTACACCGAAGTCGGATGGAGAATTGCAATTTTCTCTTGTCGGACGGTGTAAGGTGGCACTTTGTTTTTCTTTTTTTCCTGGGGGTTGTTTAATACGCCCACGAAGGGCGGAGTCTAATCCTTGCGCACTTCAGCAGCGCAGCTTGTCTGTTGGAGTTCCGACAGCGGTGGTTTTCATTACGGCTCCTAAGCCCGCTTGTACCGTTTTTGTGTGCTGGCAGCTGGTCCGTGGAGGTCAGGTAGGAGCCACAGCAGAGCTGCGGCGAGGTGTCTGTTGTTTCTAGGGATTAATAAGCATTCCTTTATGGACGTGCTATCCCAATGAGCGTGAACTTCAATTGTGCTCAAGCAATCGCGTTTACTCTGAGCTTGTAATACAAGCACTAAACCCGACACGCGCAAACACCCGCAATAAACCCCTTTTTCCTCTCGTGTTAGTACTCCACTTGTAATCTGGCCCTAGATGTTTATTGTGCCTTTAACTCCTTGAGTGCCAGCAAGGGCTGCAAAAACACTAGTTAGTTGTCAAAGGCACTGTTGCCCTCTGTCCCCTGTATAACTTATTGTAACCCTAAAGCAATGTTTCATTATCATGACTTTAGCATAGCAAGGGTTAATTCATACAAATAAGAAGTAAAACGCTGAGAATTAATAATAATAATAATAATATTTGTCTTTCTTTTTTATGACACAATGAGTCCATGGATCATCTTAATTACTAATGGGCTATTCATCTCCTGGTCAGCAGGAGGCGGGAAAGAGCACCACAGCAGAGCGGTTAAATAGCTCCTCCCTTCCCTCCCACCCCAGTCATTCTCTTTGCCTACGTTAGTGTTTGGAAGTAGTAAAGTGAGGTGTTAGATAAGATTCTTCAATCAAGAGTTTATTATTTTTAAAATAGTACAGGATTGTGCTGCTTTGTCCTAGGGTTTAGCCGTAGTCCATATCAGTCTCTTCAGTAGAGCAGTGGTGAATTTAGATCAATGGGAACTTGTGGGACATAATTCTCACTGCACCTCCTATATACTGATGCTGCCCTATTTTCTATAGTCTAAGGTGGATTTACTCAGACTTTTATTTCTCCACTGGTCGATGTGAGGAATAGGACCTCTCAAGCCTGTGAGCTGCCTTGCTGTCAGGCAGATGTAAGGGAAATGCAACTTTTTTTATTCTGGGGCCAAGTCAAACTCGGAGACACATTTCTTTAAACAATAGAACATATAAGGCTCATGAGGATGGGGCTCTTTATGTTTGGGACTTCAGGCTCTCCTAGTCTGGAGAGGAATGTGACAGCCATATTTGCAGGCACTGGGGCTGGGAGTAAAGCTTTTTATTTTTTGCTCAGGTGGTTATGTCTCCCGACGGCTTAAATTAGTGAACATGCCGATCGGGAGATTAGATGCATACAGTAATGCCCACTATGAGCGGTCCTAACGGGTTGCACGCTTTTTTAATTGCGCAGTACTTAGACATATCTTCCGTTACAGAGACGGCAGAATAGTGCGTCACTAGAACCGCATGGTTTTTATAGTTTAAGCAAGCGCTTCTAGTACTATCCGTTAGCGGTATCTTGTTACTAAGGTCCGTATTGTTCCTGCTCTACATAGAAGGGGACATTGACTTCTGTTTAGCGTTCAGGTAGGCGCCTCAGCAGGGTTGCTGAGGTGCAAAGGTGTCTGAAACTATTTAAATTGATTTAAATTGACTTATTTTTATATCTGACATAGCTGGGTAAAAAAAGTTACTGGTTTAAATTTAAAGGCACTGTAACGTTTTTCTGAACAAAAGTTGTTTATTCATTTTTGAGTTTAGTTATTTATTAATTTACTCTTAGTGACCAGCATGCCTTGCAGGAAGTCACTTGCTCGTTATGTTTTGATGCAAATGTGAAATCACCTATCCCTTTCTGTCCCTCATGTATCGAGAGGACTTTATCTTATAGGGAAAAGATTTTTTCTGAGCAAAACTTTTCAAAAGCGGATGCTATTCAAGAGTCTGACGAGGTTCAAGGTATGTCGCAGTTTTCTCCCCAAGCATCCCAAATTTTACCGCCCGCACAAGCAGTGGCCTGCACTTCTGCTCTAGCTCCCGCTGGAGTTACCTTAAAAGACATAGCTTCTCTCATGTCTTCTATAATTTCTGATGCATTGTCTGCTTTTCCAATGTTGCAGGGCAAACGTAAGAGGAAAGCCAGACATTCAGTAAGCGAGGTTTCTGACTCAATTGTTGCAATTTCGGAGGTGTCCTCCCAAAGAGGAGGGTACTGCTGTAGCATCTGAAGGGGAAATTTCAGATTCAGAGAGTTTATTGCCTCTGACGGACACTAAGGTTGTATCTTTTAGGTTTAAAATAGAACACCTCCGTCTGTTACTTAGAGAGGTTTTAGTTCCTTTGGATGACAGTTACTCCACGGTAGTGGTTGTCCCTAAGAAGTCTAGTAAACTGGACAGATATTTCGAGGTTCCTTCCTACACAGACGTATTTCCAGTCCCACAACGACATCATTGCTAAGGAGTGGGAGAGACCGGGCATACCTTTTTCTCCCTCTCCTATTTTTAAGAAGATGTTTCCCATAGCCGACTATCAAAGAGGCTTGGCAAACGGTACCTACGGTGGAAGGGGTCGTTTCCACCTTAGCTAAGAGAACTACTATTCCCATAGAGGATAGTTGTGCTTTCAAAGATCCTATGGACAAAAAGTTAGAGGGTTTACTCAAAAAGATATATGTACACCAGGGCCTGCAATGGCATCCAGCTGTGTGCATTGCTACCGTCACTAGTGCGGCTGCATATTGTTTTGATGCACTGTCTGAGGCTCTCAGGACAGAAACTTCTTTGGATGAGATCCAGAATAGGAGAAAGGCTCTTAAACTAGCTAATGCCTTTATTACAGACGCTTCCCTTCAGGTTATCAAGCTGGGAGCTAAGATTTGGGGTTCTCTATTCTAGGTCGCAGAGCCTTATGGTTAAAATCTTGGTCTGCGGACATGTTCTCTAAGTCTAAACTTCTGGCTATTACTTACAAGGGGAGGACCTTGTTTGGACCTGGCCTAACGGAAACAAACAAAGGATGACAGAGTAATTTTCGTTCCTTTCGCAATTTCAAGAGAAATTCTTCCTCTTCCTCCTCTAAGCAGGAACAATCTAAACCTGCATGGAGACCCAACCAATCTTGGAATAAGGGAAAACAATCCAAGACAGCATGAAGGGAATGCCCCCGATCCGGGACTGGATCTGGTAGGGGGCAGACTTTCCTTCGCTCAGGCTTGGGTGCGGGATGTTCAGGATCACTGGGCAATAGAAATAATGTCCCAAGGATACAAACTAGAGTTCAAAAGTTTTCCTCCCAGAGGCAGGTTTCTGCTTTCAAGATTATCTGCAAACCAGACAAAGAGAGAGGCGTTCTTACACTGCGTAGGAGATCTCTCCGCCCTGGGAGTGATTGTTCCCGTTCCAGTACAGGAACAGGGTCTTTATTCCAATCTGTTCGTGGTTCCCAAGAAGGAGGGAACCTTCAGACCAATTGTAGACCTCCAAAAGTCTAAACAAATTTCTCAGGATACCGTCCTTCAAGATGGAAACTATTCGTTCCATTCTTCCCTTGATCCAGGAGGGTCAATTTATGACAGCAGTAGATTTAAAGGACGCGTACCTACATGTTCCTATTCACAGGGATCATCACAAGTTCCTAAGGTTTGCCTACCTGGACAAACACTTCCAGTTCGTGGCCCTTCCTTTCGGTCTTGCCACAGCTCCCAGAATTTTCACAAAGGTTCTGGGATCGCTGTTGGCGATGCTTCGGTCAAGGGG
The DNA here is from genome assembly GCF_027579735.1 of Bombina bombina. Taxonomy (NCBI): domain Eukaryota; kingdom Metazoa; phylum Chordata; class Amphibia; order Anura; family Bombinatoridae; genus Bombina; species Bombina bombina. The sequence goes on from NC_069504.1 coordinate 1,123,543,593, forward strand.
CATTGCAGTAGTGCCCTATCTGGACGACATCCTAGTCCAGGCACCATCCTTTCAACAAGCAAGATCCCACACCAACATGGTCTTATTCTTCCTGCGAACTCACGGGTGGAAGGTAAATTTGGAAAAGAGTTCCTTAGTTCCAAATACAAGGGTAACTTTCTTAGGAACCATAATAGATTCCCTGTCTATGAAGATTTTTCTGACATAAGTCAGGAAATCAAAGATTATCGATACTTGCCTAGTCCTTCAGTCCACTTCTCGATCGTCAGTGGCTCACTGTATGGAGGTAATTGGGCTGATGGTGGCGTCAATGGACATCATCCAGTTTGCTCGGTTCCACCTCAGACCTCTGCAGTTGAGCATGCTCAGACAATGGAACGGAGATTATGCAGACTTGTCTACTCGAATATCTCTGGAGCAGGAGACAAGGGATTCTCTTCAATGGTGGTTGTCTCTGGATCATCTCTCCCAGGGAACCTGCTTTTGCAGGCCATCCTGGGTGATTTTGACAACAGACACCAGCCTTCTAGGATGGAGAACAGTCTTGGGCTCCCTAAAAGCTCAGGGAGTTTGGACTCTGTCAGAGTCTGTTCTCCCTATAAACATTCTAGAACTGAGAGCGATCTTCAATGCCCTTCTGGCCTGGCCACAATTAGCCTCGGTCCAGTTTATCAGGTTCCAGTCGGACTACATAACTTCAGTGGCTTAAATCAATCATCAGGGAGGAACGAGGAGTTCCTTAGCGATGACAGAGGTAACCAAAATAATCCAGTGGGCTGAAGCCCATTCTTGTTGCCTTTCGGCGATCCACATCCCAGGAGTGGACAACTGGTTGGCGGATTTCCTGAGCAGGCAGACCTTTCATCCGGGATAGTGGAAACTCCATCTGGAAGTGTTCTCTAACCTGATTCTCAAGTGGGGTCAGCTGGAATTGGATCTCATGGCATCCTGACAGAATGCCAAGCTTCTGAGATACGTGTCGAGGTCCAGGGACCCCCAGGCGTAGCTGATAGATGCTCTGGCGGTCCCTTGGACCTTCAGTCTAGCATACCCATTTCCTCCGTTTGCTATTCTTCCTCGGGTCATTGCTCAAATCAAACAGGAGAGGGCATCGGTGATCCTCGTAGCTCTGGCTTGGCCTCGCAGGATTTGGTATACAGATTTGGTGGAGATGGCATCTCTGCCCCCTTTGAGACTCCCATTGAGGAAGGACCTTCTAATTCAGGGGCCCTTTCTTCACCCAAATCTAGTTTCTCTGAAGCTGACTGCTTGGAGATTGAATGCTTAATTTTATCCAAGCGGGGGTTTTCTGACTCGGTCATAGAGACCATGATTCAGGCTCGTAAGCCTGTAACTAGAAGGATTTACCATAAGATTTGGCGTAAATATTTCTGTTGGTGCGAATCCAAGGGCTACTCACGGAGTAGAGTTAGGATTCCTAGAATTTTGTCTTTTCTCCAAGAGCGTTTGGAGAAGGGATTATCGACAAGTTCCTTAAAGAGTCAGATCTCGGCTTTGTCTATTTTGTTACACAAATGTCTGGCGGATGTTCCAGATGTACTATCATTTTGTCAGGTCTTGGTCAGGATCAGGCCTGTCTTCAAACCAGTTACTCCTCCATGGAGTCTTAATTTGGTTCTCAAAGTTCTTCAAGGGGCTCCGTTTGAGCCCATGCATTCCTTAGATATTAAGTTGTTATCTTGGAAAATGTTATTTCTTGTTGCTATTTCTTCTGCTCGGAGAGTGTCTGAACTCTCTGCATTGCAGTATGAATCTCCTTATCTTATTTTTCATCCGTATAAGGTAGTTTTACGTACTAAGTTAGGATTTCTTCCTAAGGTTGTTTCTGATCGGAACATTAATCAGGAGATTGTTGTTCCTTCGTTGTGTCATAATCCTTCTTCTCAGAAGGAACGACTTCTGCATAATTTGGACGTGGTCCGTGCTCTGAAATTTTACCTGCAGGCGACTAAGGATTTTGGTCAGTCTTCTGCCTTGTGATTTTTTTTGGGTAAACGTAAGGGACAGAAAGCTACGGCTACTTCTCTTTCTTTTTGGCTGAAGAGTATCATACGTTTTGCATATGAGACTGCTGGACAGCAGCCTCCCGAGAGAGTTACGGCTCATTCCACGAGGGCTGTTGCTTCCTCATGGGCATTCAAAAATGAAGCTTCTGTGGAACAGATTTGCAAGGCTGCAACTTGGTCCTCTCTTCACACTTTTTCAAAGTTTTAAAAATTTGACACTTTTACCTCGTCTGAGGCCTCTTTTGGGAGAAAGGTTCTTCAAGCAGTGTTGCCATCCGTTTAGGTTCCCTGTCTTGTCCCTCCTGTATCATTTGTGTACTCTAGCTACAAGGTCTTCTGGTGCTGACAAGGTTATAAAGTGATGTAGTCATGTTTAGAAGCTACAAGGTCTTCTGGTGCTGACAGGGTTACAAAGTGATGCAGTTGCTCATGTTTAGATGCTGCAAGGTCTTCTGGTGCTGACAGGGTTACAAAGTGATGCAGTTGCTCATGTTTAGATGCTGCAAGGTGTTCTGGTGCTGACAGGGTTACAAAGTGATGTAGTTGCTCATGTTTAGACACTACAAGGTCTTTTGGTGCTGACAGGGTTACAAAGTGATGTAGCTGTTCAACATTTTACATAGATGGTATTATACATGGAAAAATTGACAGATTATTTACGCAGAAATCCAAAATGCTGGCAATTCAGACTTTTAGACAGCAGAATCGCCCATGTGGTGGTGGTGCCCCCAAATTCAGTCTTAAACAACTGGGGGAACTCTCTCTAGATCACATTGACAGCTCTGGGCAAATTCTAAATGGTCACCCGGTGAGCAGAATCTTCAGCTGACACAGCCACAGCACATCTGACGGCTTCGGCGGCGGACACCCGATCACAAGGAATCAACAGGCTGCAGCACCCGCAGCTTTCTTGCCCTCCCCGGTAAGAAAACCTGGCATCCGTGAATCGCCACAGTGGAGAAAAACTTACCTAAGGAGCAGCGACCACACGGATCCTCCCTGCATTCTCTCCGCATCTTGTTAGAGAAGTCCCGGCCGCCATCTTTGCTCCACGTGGGCTAACGTAGCTCATACTGAAAAGGGATCCTAATACAAACGTGCTGCAAAACAAGTAAAATGAATTGTAGTTGAGAGTGGTGCTACTAAAAGCTAAAAAGTATTAAAAACTAGGATATGAAATAAATATGTTACCTACTGATTTTATGTATATATTTTATACAAAAAAACAAGTAAGTCCGGGTCAGTACTCACCCCATATCTATACCGGCTCAGTGGGGATAAGAGTAAAGAAGGGACAATTATAAAAAAAAAAGCCTTGGTTCCATATACTGACACCCCATATAAACAGCGCTTCTCTAATACCGCGCACGCCACTGGGAAACAAGGTCAGAAATTTAGAAGGCCATCTAGGGGCAACCTAACTAGCCTCAATATCGCACCATACTAAAATCCACTGAGATTGGAGTGAGCCACACGTTTATATCACCCACCGGTCAATAAATCACAGACCTAACACATACGTGATGCCTTGTGAAAGGCAGTCAAAGACTGACAAACTGATCTCTAATAAAACACTGAGTCACTACCTTAAACCTGCAACAACCCCTGCTATAAATTCCCCAGGAGAGATGTCGATCCCCACAGCACCTTCAATAGATCAGACACAACCTCTGGACCATAGTAATAATTCATACCTATCTAAAAATGACATTTTACATTTATCCTCAAAAGAGGACATTAAGGAGGTGTTGCAGGAAATGAGATCTCTTTTCGAGGACCACCGCAAAGACATAAGTGTATTAGATCAGAGGATGGTGGCACTGGAAGAAAAACAGACAACTACTGACAGACAACTCCAACAAGCCTCATCTATCACACAGTTACATGACCATAAGATCAACAGTCTCGCTGACAAGCTTGAAGACTTAGAAAATAGATGCAGACGCAATAATCTGCGAATAAGAGGTGTCTCTGAATCAGTCTCTCCCTCTGCTATTGAGGGATACCTGCAAGCTTTGTTTAAAATTATTAGGGAAGACCCTTCTGCAGATGACATCCCTATTGAAAGGGCGCACAGGGCTCTGAGACCGAGACCTCCACCCAAAGCCCCTCCCAGGGACATCATAATTAAATTTTTACGATTCAAAGACAAAGAAGAACTCGTTAAACATGCAAGATTAAAACAAATCTTCTCTGACCTCTCCCAAACAACGCTCCTAAAAAGAAATGAACTAAGTCCCATCACCACCATCCTCAGGAAAAATATAGATAGGGATTTTCTGTATCACTGATCATGACAAGCAACAATAAAACAGTTATCTACAAACCTGAAGATGACCCTACACACTTCTATGATGAACTCTCGCTCTCATCAGCCTCTAGAAACACTACTGACTCCATGCAACGCTCACAAGAGAAGCGGTAAAGCTCACAAACAGCAACTGACTAAAGAACTATGCCTTACTCTGAGTACACCCTTTCCAGATTCTGCACATTGACCAGCATTCCTCCTCACTTTGGGTAGTGACATTCACACTTCCACTTTATCAACATCACCTGCCCTAGGGATATACCCATTTGCATCTGGTACTATCCCATAGCCTTGCAGGGACATATGAACACCTAACTGGAGACCTGTGATCTTCCTTATCCCTCCACAGATCTCACAGAAATCTCAGGAGGACTCTCCTAGATGCTGGTAGCCATGTTTTATAATTGTTTTTGATGTTAACATATTGTATTTATTTTTTATCTTATAATTGTTTGCACTTGTTAATACTATTCGTGCACTGTTGCCAGTACACGACTCTAGTTCACAGTTTTGAGTCTTATTGTTTATTAAACAATTAGTTACTGTACATATGCCACATGCTCATTAGACAACACAAGGTACCTCGGCAAATGGACATAGCTGCTAACATTATATACCACTACATGACACAGTAGACTCTCCATACACAAGAAGTGAACTCTGTCCTGATACTCTTCACTCTTTTATTCTCCGCCACACATACGATATAAGACTAGAGTGAACACTCCCAAAAACACAGGCTTGAAAGATGGCCTGCTCATAACCGCAATTTTACCCCTCTCAGAGCTACACAACCTTGTGCTTTCCCTCTAGCACCACATACAAAATAAATTACACTTGAGTGTACACTAACATCTACTTAGAATTTACAAAATCCATATGCCGAACCATCTGATTGTTGTGTATCATCTTGTAAAACTGTTGCTTGTTATATCTTTTTGCCTTTCTCTTTCTCCCCGAAATTAATAGCACTGTTTATGTTTAGATGCTTGACAATGATATATGATGCTTTTAAAATATGCCAATAAGCTTATATAGAATATAACCTTATGTGACTAGACCCCTTTACAGAATGTTCCCGATCTCTCAATGCACTTTAGGTATCCCTCAAACACCATCCCACTACACCTGCAGACATCAATAGCTTAATACTGACTCAAAAGAGATACTAGACTGACATAATTTAGCCAGCCCAAACGAGAACACTTGTATATACACCCCTTCCCTAACTAATTTACATGCCTTTCAGACCACCCAACAAATAATACTATACCTCTCCTTGCTGGTAATGCAGATACCACACCCCCATTTGTTTTTTTCTTTTTTAACTAGACCTGTTTGCGAAGGCGACTCGCCTATTTGGTTACCCACGGACGGGTTTCTCCCCTTCCCTCTGAGCGACTTGTTACTTATTGCTCCTCGCCTTTATAATCTCTAACCCTTCTCTCTTCTAAGAAATCTCTCTCTTTGTTCTCAACCCTTCTCTCTTTCGTCTTCCCCAGTCCCCCCCCATTTTTTTGTTGTTTTTTTTTTCACCTCTCCCCCATCCCTCCTTCCACCTACTATGACAATGACTCACAGACCTAGCAGATTTCGTGACCACTCCTTACAGATGACATCAATAAACGTAAAAGGACTAAACAGCCCGGTAAGAGATCGATATCAAAGACAGTCAAAGACCACGAAGGACGATACATCCTCCTGACAGGCCTTCTCTTTGGCCAGCAACTCTCACTACTGAATATATACGCACCAAATCAAGCACACAAAAACTTTTTCAAAAAAATAGCAAACCTAATTCTGGACCAAACAAAGGGAATGTTATTTGTGGCGGGAGACTTCAACCTAACATTTGATCCTAGACTTGACTCTTCCAAGGGGACCTCGTGTGTACCTAAAGTTGTATTAAAATCAATTAAGACCACATTTAACAACCTCGCATTACATGACATTTGGAGGACATTACACCCAGAGCTTAGGGACTATACATTCTACTCCTCTCCGCACAATTGCTATTCTAGAATAGACCACATTTTCACTGACGCCAACGGGCTGTCACTAACTAACAGATGTGAGATAGGGAACATAACATGGTCAGACCATGCCCCAGTGACTTGCTCCGTATTATGGCCAGACCTTCCTATCACCACCAAAATTTGGAGACTGGACGATTCCATCTTAGGCGATCCATTAAACCTTTTAGAATACTTCACAATTAACAAAAACACCTCCACATCATCTCAATGTGAATGGGAAGCTCATAAAACTGTGCTAAGAGGCTCATTCATAAAACTCAAAGCAAAGATTCTAAGACAGGCCAGAGAAAAACACACCCAATTACTAGATAAAATTCAGGCACTCGAAAAAATCACAAACAAGATGCGAATAATGATAATATTAAAAATGAACTGCTCAAAGCTAGAACTGACTTAAAGACCCTCCTAACAAATATACATAAACGTAACGCATTATACCTAAAACAGCACTACTACGAGGGGGGGGGGGGTAATAATCCTGGAAAAATACTAGCAAGGTGCCTTCGAAGGAAACAACTAGCTACACACATCCACTCTCTACAAACTACTGAGGGTCGCATAGCCAAGAGTAATAAACACATAGCCTCCATCTTCAGAAACTACTACAGTTCTCTATACAACCTACCCGACGGGGACGGCAGTCCCGTAGCTAAAGACCACACTCATGACCCTAACGAGCCTTTAGATAAATATTTCCAAGACCTAGGATTACCCTCACTATCCGATGCAGAAAAAGAACATTTAGAAGCCCCAATTACACTAAGTGAAATACAACAAGCTGTAAGAGACTCTCCCTTGGGCAAGAGCCCAGGCCCCGACGGATACACTATAGGATACTACAAGAAATTCACAGACGTACTTTCCCCTCATCTTCTTACCTTATTTAACAGTTTGATAGACAACCCCGTTCTGTCCAAAAATCTCCTAGAAGCCCATATCACTGTAATTCCCAAGCCGGGGAAACCAGCCACTTGCCCCCAAAATTTCCGACCAATCTCCCTAATCAATACAGACATGAAAATACTCGCCAAAATTCTAGCCAATAGGTTAAATAAATAACTCCCGAAATTAATTTCAAATGACCAAGTTGGATTCATACCTGGACGTGAAGCCAGAGACAATGTCCTTAAAGTTACACAATTAATAAACCACGCCAAAATCTCAGACACTCCCATGATCTTGCTTTCTTCCGGCGCGGAGAAACCCTTCGATAGAGTTCGTTGGTCTTTTCTGCGTAAGGCAATGATTGCGATGGGAATTCCAAACTCATTCTTAAACCTTTTCTTTGCCCTATACTCCAATCCCAACGCTAAGATCAGAGTGAACGGAACCCTTTCCGACCCCTTTGACATCAACAATGGCACCAGGCAGGGGTGCCCTCTCTCCCCTCTCCTCTTTGCCATTTTCTTATAAATCCTAGCCCAAAAAACTAGAATTAATGATAAAATCAAGGGACTCAGAATAGGACAATTGGAACATAAACAGGCACTATACGCCGATGACATCCTTTTTACACTTACCGAAGCGGAAAGATCCATCCCAGAATTACTAAAAGAACTAACATCTTTTGGAGAAATTTCAAACTTCAAATTAAACATCTCCAAATCCGAAATCCTGAATATAAACTCCCCAATACAAATAATACAGGAACTGAGAAACAAATACAATCTCCCCATTGCCCAACATAGATTTAAATACCTAGGAATATACCTGACTACTTCAATGCAAGACCTATTTAAACAGAATTATATCACACTAAAAAAAGAAATAACCCATGACCTCTCCACTTGGAAGAATAAACCCCTATCATGGTTAGGCAGGATTGGAGTTATAAAAATGAATGTCCTTCCTCGGATACTCTACCTAATGCAAGCCCTTCCTGTCCCGTTACACGAAAACTACATCTCTCAAATACAGAAAGTAATAGAGCAATACATCTGGGCGGGAACAAAACCGAGAGTATCGAAAAAAACTCTGTATCTACCTAGAGACAGTGGGGGCTTAGGGGTTCCAAATCTCCGAGCTTACAAGCTCGCGATCACACTCAGGCATATAGTAGAATGGGCACACAACAGCGATAACAAAAAATGGATACAGATCGACAGAAACATCTTTACATTAAACAATATGGCCACCTTAGCTTGGACACCCCACCAAAAAAGACCTAAACATATACAAAACTACCTAATTATGGCAGACACTCTTTCTGAATGGGACAAACTGACAGCTACCAGCACGCACATCTCCTCCAAATTTGACCCACTCACCCCTATTATTGAGAATTTAGAACTTCCTTATCACAGCTTGGGAAACAAAATTCCCAAACCCTATGAATTAAGAATGGGGACCGTCCAATTTATTACAGATAACGGCAAATTGAAAACCCAATTACAACTAGCGGAAGTCTATGGGGGGATCTTCTCCTCTTGGCTCCATTACAACCAATTGGTGCACTACATATCACATCACAAGTGCAAAAAAGACCTTGGTCGAGAACCCACTCCCTTCGAGAACTTATGTATCCAAAACAAATACCCTGGCCACTTAATCTCTAAGTTATACAAACTTACTGTTAAAACTTCACCCACTACTCTCCCCTCATATACTCTCTCTTGGCAGAGAGATTTGAACAAAGATATCAACGCAGACACCTGGCAGAAACTTTTTCTTTAACTAAATGCTCATCAGTCTCGGCAGCAGTACAGGAAGTCCACCTGAAACTGTTAAGCCGATGGTACTTGACCCCGATGAGATTAAGCAAAATGTTCCCTAGATTGAATAACTCTTGCTGGAGGGGCTGTGGAGGAGAGGGCTCTCTTCTTCATATATGGTGGTCATGCCCCCTCCTAAAGGAGTTCTGGACCACTGTTTTTAAAACAATCTCTGAAATTTTGGCCACACAGATCCACGCGACACCAGAGTCCCTCCTATTCTGCTCTCTGCCCAAACTAGTAGGCCAAGGTAAACAAACACTTCTACTCATTATGCTAACAGCAGCCAAAAAACTTGTCCCGAAACACTGGAAATCTAAAAAAAAAACAACACCGAACAGGAATGGAAAAGTCAAGTAGATGACCTCTTGACACTGGAGCTATATCACTACTTAAAAACCCACAAACTAGACCAACACGAATTACTGCTTGCGTACTGGAAGAAAAAAATTTAGTGGAAGGCTCTCAATGCCTTTGAGTTGATTACACGATGGAAACTCAGACCTCCCTCTCTCCCCTCCCTTCTCCACCCCCCCCCCCTTTTTTTTTCCCCCCCGTCTCTCTCTCTTTTTTCCCCTCTGCTTTCTCTACCCCCTAGACTTATCTATAAAGATCCTTACTTTATAACTGCCCTTTTAGATTAAATAATATATATCATATAAAACGACAGGAACTCATAAACAGCTATAGGATACACCACAGACATGATAGCATAGACAGGTCGCAGTTTATTTCTATGTGTTTATTACACTATTATTGAATTAACGTTTGTCATCTGTCTTAATGATCCATATGGGAGATATGCTTAAAACTATATTCCTCCTTAAACACCAATGTATGACCGGATTCAATGCTATCTCTGTATAATCTATTATTCTTTGTTACCTGTACTACCTACATGTGCGGACGATCAGTCTGTACCACATAATATGTGTAATGCTGTGTATCGAAAAATTTTGTATCTTGTTGTTTTGCTGTTATTCTCATTCTTTTGAAATTATCAATAAAATCTTTGAAAAAGAAAAAAAAAAAAGATAGCAAGAGAACGAAGAAAAATTGATAATAGGAGTAAAGTTGTTTAAAATTGCTGATCTATCTAAATCATGAAAGAAAAACGTATGGTTTCATGTCCCTTTTTAATATACAGTGCCCATAAGATTCAGTGATCTGGCTTTTTAACAAACCACCAACAATATATGCAGATCAGGTTATGAGAAATAGTATCAAGTTTCTTGTTGGCAAAACAGGACATTTAATTTTGTATCTAATATTGATAAATGGGTAACTACTCAAACTTAGAAGTATGAGATGGATATTTATTTGATAATGACATCCACTTATGACCTCTATCTCTTGGCTGTAAGAGAAGAGATTAAATGAATGAGTTGTCTCACCTTTGTTGTGTTTCCATGAAGGTTCTTCTCTTATTTATTCCCGTTTCCGCATTATGTTGTAAATTGACTCCTTTAGACACTGTGCCCTAAATCAGAATTCTTCTGAAACTTTTTTTTTTTTTACTGTTCTGATCCAGTTGATATTGTTACAGTAATCAGGGCCTGTGTCTCCATTATTTGTTTGATTTTGCTTCTTTTTGCCATTTCCTTCTTTATTGATTATTTAATAAAGCTAGATTTAAAAAGGGGAGATAGCTGCTCATGTTTGGATGCTGGATATTTCAGATACTGAGCTTATCTACTCTCGATGGAAGAACAAAGGTCACATCCTGCAGCTTTTCCACAACTGATATTTGTTACTTCAACAGTGATACAAAATATGTGTTTGTGGCTAACAGGGCTTGACAAATGTTTTCAAAATGTAGGAGCCAACCACAAGCTTAGGAGCCAGCCACAAACTTAGGAGACAGAAATTTTCCATCTCTTTTCTGAGGATTTCTTCTTGTGAAAGTGCAACACACTAACATCTGGATTTGCACACATCTTAGTGTATTTCACTTTCACATGAAGAAATGCTACTCCAGATTAAAGCAACATGTAAGTCAAGCTATATAGTGCAAAAGACACATGCGCGCTCCTGAGCCTTCCTCAGTATGCTCTCATGGACAGCAGCTAAGTTTCAACAAAGAAAGAAGAAAATGTCATAATAGAAATAGATCTTTCTTTAAACTGTTGTCTGTGTCTAAATTCTGAAAGTTTAATTTTGATTTCCACTATCCCTTTAAGACAGGGATTATTATCTGCGGGTATCCATTGCCCTTGGAGTATGGAAACAAAATGGAGTATAGGAATAGATATTCAGGGCTTGACAAACCCAGGAGCCTTTGGAGCCACAGGCTGCTAACCTTTTGGGTTATACTCCATATATCTATTTACGAATACCACTGTCTGGCTCCTAAATATTTTTATTGGATGATTTAAACAGATTTGTGGATCCTTGCTCTGATGTTAGCTCATTGGCTATTCCCAGTAACCGTTCCATGATGTGATTGCACAGAAATAACAGCAACAATTTTACTAGTTGCAGCTAACTTGTTTATTGGCGATCTGCTGTTTTTCTGTAAATAATTATGATAAAATCCTTTTTGTTTCTGTCCCCAGCTATCCTTAAGTAAAATAAAACCCAACTACTGACATCTTATGAAGTCCTACTGCTACTTAATAGGACTGGTGATATTGATGATTTTTACAGTCTGGTAAGGGGGGTATGGGCACGTATTGGGTCATTTATTAGTGGTCTATAATCGCAAAAAGGGAAAAATTGTATGCTCAAATTCATTAACCCCTTAAGGACAAGGCCATTTTTCAATTTCTTACCCTTAAGGACCAGGGATATTTTTACATTTCTGCTGTGTTTGTGTTTAGCTGTAATTTTCCCCTTACTCATTTACTATACACATATTATATACCGTTTCTCTTGCAAGATGTATCCAGTCCACGGATTCATCCATACGTGTGTGGGATATTCTCCTTCCTAACAGGAAGTGGCAAAGAGAGCACCCACAGCAGAGCTGTCTATATAGTTCCCCCTTAGCTCCACCCCCCAGTCATTCTCTTTGCCTGCTAACTGCTAGGAAGGGTAAAGTGAGTGTGGTGACAAAAATGTTAGTTTTTATTTTCTCAAGACAAGGAAAGCGTGACAGCTCTGGGTTAAGAACAACTGCTGAGCCTTCTGACGCTTTAGTAGCCGTATCCGATATACCCACACAATGTTCTGAAGTAGGGGTAAGGGATTGAGGGAGAGATTTTTGATTCAGGAAAGACGCTCCCTCAGACAGATTCTGATATGACGGCCTTTAAATTTAAGCTTGAACACCTCCGCTTGTTGCTCAGGGAGGTATTAGTGACTCTGGATGATTGTGACCCTATAGTGGTCCCAGAGAAATTGTGTAAAATGGACAGATACTTAGAGGTTCCTGTTTACACTGATGTTTTTCCAGTCCCTAAGAGGATTGTGAATATTGTTACTAAGGAGTGGGATAGACCAGGTATACTGTTCGCTCACCCTCCTGTTTTTAAGAAAATGTTTCCCATATCTGACACCATGCGGGACTCGTGGCAGACGGTTCCTAAGGTGGAGGGAGCTGTTTCTACTCTCGCTAAGCATACAACTATACCTATCAAAGACAGTTGTGCTTTCAAAGATCTTATTGATAAAAAAAATTAGAGGGTCTCCTAAAGAAAATTTTTGTTCATCAAGGTTTTCTTCTCCAACCTATTGCGTGCATTGTTCCTGTAACTACTGCAGCTGCTTTCTGGTTTGAGGCTCTAGAAGAGGCTCTTCAGATGGAGACTCCATTAGAGGATATGGATAGATTTAAGGCCCTTAAGTTGGCTAATTCTTTCATTACAGATGCCACTTTCCAACTGGCTAAATTAGCGGCAAAGAATTCAGGTTTTGCCATTTTAGCACTCAGGGCGTTATGGCTTAAGTCCTGGTCTGCTGATGTATCATCGAAATCTAAACTTTTGAACATCCCTTTCAAAGAAAAGACCCTATTCGGGCCTGAACTGAAAGAGATTATTTCAGACATCACTGGAGGGAAAGGCCACGCCCTCTCTCAGGATAAAACAAATAAAATGAGGACCAAACAAAATAATTTTCATTCCTTTCGGAACTTCAAGGGTGGTCCCGCTTCAACTTCCCCTGCTGCAAAGCAAGAGGGGAATTTTGCCCAATCCAAGTCAGTCTGGAGACCTAACCAGGCTTGGAACAAGGGTAAACAGGCCAAGAAGCCTGCTGCTGCCTCCAAGACAGCATGAAGGGGTAGCCCCCGTTCCGGGACCGGATCTAGTAGGGGGCAGACTCTCTCTCTTCGCTCAGGCTTGGGCAAGAGTTGTTCACGATTCCTGGGCGCTAGAAATTGTGTCCCAGGGATATCTTCTGGACTTCAAAGACTTTCCCCCAAGGGGGAGATTTCACGTTTCTCAATTGTCTGCAAACCAGACAAAGAGAGGCGTTCTTACGCTGTGTAGAAGACCTACATACCATGGGAGTGATCCGCCCAGTTCCAAAAGCGGAACAAGGGCTAGGTTTTTACTCAAACCTGTTTGTGGTTCCCAAAAAAAGAGGGAACTTTCAGACCAATCTTGGATCTCAAAATTCTAAACAAGTTCCTCAGAGTACCATCATTCAAGATGGAGACTATTCAGACTATTCTACCTCTGATCCAGGAGGGTCAATATACGACTCCCGTGGACTTAAAGAATGCGTATCTACACATCCCTATTCACAGAGATCATCATCAATTCCTCAGATTCGCCTTTCTGGACAGGCATTACCAGTTTGTGGCCCTTCCCTTCGGGTTGACCACGGCTCCCAGGATTTTCACAAAGGTATTAGGGTCCCTTTTGGCGGTTTTAAGACCGCGGGGCATAGCAGTGGCGCCTTATCTAGACGACATCTTAATTCAGGCGTCGACTTTCCAGTTAACCAAGTCTCACACGGACATCGTGTTGGTTTTTCTGAGATCTCACGGGTGGAAGGTGAACATAAAAAAAGAGTTCTCTCTTCCCTCTCACAAGAGTTTTCTTCCTAGGGACTCTGATAGACTCGGTAGAAATGAAAATATTTCTGACGGAGGTCAGAAAATCAAAACTCTTAACCACTTGCCGAGCTCTTCATTCCATTCCTCGGCCATCAGTGGCTCGGCTCAGTGTATGGAGGTAATCGGACTCATGGTAGCGGCAATGGACATAGTTCCTTTTGCCCGCCTACACCTCAGACCACTGCAACTGTGCATGCTCAAACAGTGGAATGGGGATTATGCAGATTTATTTCCGCAAATACATCTGGATCAGGAGACCAGAGATTCTCTTCTCTGGTGGTTGTCTCAGGACCACCTGGCTCAGGGAATGTGTTTCCGCAGGCCAGAGTGGATCATTGTAACGACAGATGCCAGCCTGCTAGGCTAGGGTGCAGTCTGGAACTCCCTGAAAGCACAGGGCTTATGGTCTCGGGAGGAAACTCTCCTCCCGATAAACATTCTAGAACTGATAGCGAAATTCAATGCGCTTCAGGCGTGGCCTCAGCTAGCTGGGGCCAAATTCATCAGATTTCAGTCGGACAACATCACGACTGTAGCATACATCAATCACCAAGGAGGAACACGGAGTCCTCTAGCAATGATGGAAGTAACCAAAATAATCCGATGGGCGGAGACTCACTCTTGCCATCTTTCAGCAATCCATATCCCAGGGGTAGAGAACTGGGAGGCGGATTTCCTAAGTTGTCAGACTTTTCATACGGGGGAGTGGGAGCTCCATCCGGAAGTATTTGCCCAGCTGACTCTGCTATGGAGCACAACAGAATTGGATCTGATGGCGTCCCGTCAGAACGCCAAGCTTCCTTGTCCAGGTCCCGGGATCCCCAGGCGGTACTGATAGATGCTCTAGCATTGCCTTGGTCCTTCAATCTGGCCTATGTATTTCCACCATTTCCTCTCCTCCCACGTCTGGTTGCCAGAATCAAGCAGGAGAGAGCTTTGGTGATTCTGATAGCACCTGAGTGGCCACGCAGGACTAGGTATGCAGACCTAGTGGACATGTCATCTGTTCCACTGTGGACTCTGCCAATGAGGCAGGACCTTCTAATCCAAGGTCCATTCAAGCATCCAAATCTAATTTCTCTGCGTCTGACTGCTTGGAGATTGAACGCCTGATTTTATCAAAGCGTGGTTTCTCGGTCATTGATACCCTGATTCAGGCTAGAAAGCCTGTCACCAGGAAAATCTATCATAAGATTTGGCGCAAATATCTTTATTGGTGTGAATCCAAGGGTTACTCATGGAGTAAGATTTGGATTCCTAGAATATTGTCTTTTCTCCAAGAAGGATTGGTGAAGGGATTATCAGCTAACTCCTTAAAAGGACAGATTTCTGCTTTGCCTATTCTTTTACACAAGCGTCTGGCAGATGTCCCAGACGTTCAATCATTTAGTCAGGCTTTAGTCAGAATCAAGCCTGTATTCAAACCTGTTGCTCTGCCATGGCGCCTAAACTTAGTTCTTAAAGTTCTTCAAGGGGTTCCGTTTGAACCTATGCATTCCATAGATATTAAGCTTCTATCTTGGAAAGTTCTGTTTTTAGTAGCTATCTCTTCGGCTCGAAGAGTTTCTGAGTTATCTGCTTTACATTGTGACTCACCTTATCTTGTTTTCCATGCAGATAAGGTGGTTTTGCGTACCAAACCTGGATTCCTTCCTAAGGTTGTTTCTAAAAGGAATATTAATCAGGAAATTGTTGTTCCTTCGCTGTGTCCTAATCCTTCTTCAAAGAAGGAACGCCTGTTGCACAATCTTGATGTGGTTCGTGCTTTAAAGTTCTACTTACAAGCAACCAAAGATTTCCGTCAAACATCTTCAAAAGGCCAAAAGGCTACGGCTTCCTCTTTCCGTCAAACATCTTCAAAAGGCCAAAATGCTACGGCTTCCTCTTTCTTTCTGGCCAGCAGCCTCCTGAAAGAATTACAGCTCATTCTACTAGATCAGTGGCTTCCACATGGGCTTTTAAAAATGAGGCTTCTGTTGAACAGATTTGTAAGGCGGCGACTTGGTCTTCGCTTCATACTTTTTCAAAATTTTACAAATTCAATACTTTTGCTTCTTCGGAGGCTATTTTTGGGAGACAGGTTCTACAAGCAGTGGTGCCTTCCGTTTAAGGTACCTGTCTTGTCCCTCCCTTCATCCGTGTCCTAAAGCTTTGGTATTGGTATCCCACAAGTATGGATGAATCCGTGGACTCGATACATCTTGCAAGAGAAAACAGAATTTATGCTTACCTGATAAATTTCTTTCTCTTGCGATGTATCGAGTCCACGGCCCGCCCTGTCTGTTTAAGACAGGTAGTATATTTTTATTTAAAAAACTTCAGTCACCTCTGCACCCTATAGTTTCTCCTTTTTCTTCCTAGCCTTCGGTCGAATGACTGGGGGTGGTGGAGCTAAGGGAGGAGCTATATAGACAGCTCTGCTGTGGGTGCTCTCTTTGCCACTTCCTGTTAGGAAGGAGAATACCCCACAAGTATGGATGAATCCGTGGACTCGATACATCGCAAGAGAAAGAAATTTATCAGGTAAGCATAAATTCTGTTTTTTCTAGCCATTAAATGAAAAACGCCATTAAATGGACTTTCCAAAGATACCATTATTTTAATCATATCTTATAATTTACTATAAAAAAATCATAAAATATGAAGAAAAAATGGAAAAAGCACACTTTTTCTAACTTTGTCCCCCAAAATCTGTTACACATCTACAACCACCAAAAAACAACCATGCTAAATAGTTTCTAAATTTTGTTCTGAGTTTAGAAATACCCAATGTTTACATGTTCTTTGCTTTTTTGCAAGCTATAGGGCTATAAATACAAGTAGCACTTTGCACCTGTTTCCAAACAATTTTTTTTTCAAAATTAGCGATAGTTACATTGGAACACTGATATCTGTCAGGAATTCCTGAATATTCCTTGACATATGTGTGTTATTGATCTAGGCCCATTTTGGTATACTTCATGCCACAATTTCACCGCCAAATGTGATCAAATAAAAAAAATCGTTCACTTTTTCACAAACTTTTTCACAAACTTTAGGTTTCTCACTGTAATTATTTACAAACGGCTTGTGCAATTATGGCACAAATGGTTGTAAATGCTTCTCTGGGATCCTTTGTTCATAAATAGCAGACATTTATGGCTTTGGCATTGCTTTTTGGTAATTAGAAGGCCGCACCACAATTGTATTATGCTCAGTAGTGGAGTAGACAACCCAAAGTTTTGATCTTGGCCCATTTTGGTATATTTCATGCCACCATTTCACTGCCAAATGCGATCATATAAAAAAAATTGTTAACTTTTTCACTAACTTTAGGTTTCTCACTGAAATTATTTAATTAGAAGGCCGCTGACGGGGTTAATTAGGTAGCTTGTAGGGAGCTTAGAGTTAATTTTAACTTTAGTGTAGAGATCAGCCTCCAGCCTGACACATCCCACCCCCTGATCCCTCCCAAACAGCTCTCTTCCCTCCCCCACCCCACAAATGTCCTCGTCATCTTAAGTACTGGCAGAAAGTCTGCCAGTATAAAAAAAAAAGTTTGTGTTTGTTTATTTAAAAAAAAATATAAAAATTAAATTATACATTTTCTGCAGTGTAGGATCCCCCCTTACCACCGAAACCTCCCTGAGCCCCCCCCCCCCCAACAGCTCTCTAACCCTCCCCCTCTCACTATTTGGTGCACTTTTGCATACTGGCAGCTGTCTGCAAGTACCCACTTTTCAAAATAATGTGCCTTTTTTTTATATATATAAATATTTATTTTTCTGTAGTGTAGCTGCCCCCTCTCAATACCCCCCTCCCCCTCTCCCAGATCCCTTTTTTTAAACATAATTTTCCCCCTCCCGCTCCCACCAAGCCTTCAATCAATGCATTGCACATATTAGTGCAGATCGCAGGGGCGCACACAAATGCCCCGTGTACGCTCCCGCACACACCAGGGATTGATCCGACACTGCTGTCCGGAAGTGCTCCAGCGATGGACTGCCCACCCACCTCCCTGCAGCTGCTCCCACCCACCAACGATCGGCACCATCGCTGGCCGATGCAGAGAGGGCCACAGAGTGGCTCTCTGTGCATCAGTGTTTGAAATAAGGTATTGCAGTGATGCCTCAATATCGAGGGTACGTTGTTGGTCTTTAAAGACCAGTTTGTGTATGACGTACCCTGTACGACGTGTGTTAAGGGGATAATGCATTTCATTTTAAAACTAGTGACCCTGTAATTTTGTGAGTTTAACCTCTACAAAGGATTTAAATAAATAGTTAAAGTACTGGGTTGGATCAGTGGCAGTTTCTTCTCAGGACCAGCAATACTCTGTTGCTCCTGAGTGTCACTTTACATATGTGTTTAACCCCATACACATAGCATTAGAGAGATGCTAGTTTTAAAATTACTTATGCGTTAGATCATGTCTTTTTTTTTTTTTTACAATAATGGCCCTTTATCAACCCCTAGTTTAAGATATGAAATAAAATGCCTCATATTATATTTATGAAGGAGATTTAAAGGGACAGTCTAGGCCAAAATAAACTTTCATGATTCAGATAGAGCATGTAATTTTAAACGATTTTCCAATTTACTTTTATCACCAATTTTGCTTTGTTCTCTTAGTATTCTTAGTTGGAAGCTTAACCTAGGAGGTTCATATGCTAATTTCTTAGACCTTGAAGCCCACCTCTTTTCAGATTGCGTTTTAACAGTTTTTCACCACTAGAGGGTGTTAGTTCACATATTTCATATAGATAACACTGTGCTCGTGCACGTGAAGTTATCTGGGAGCAGGCACTGATTGGCTAGACTGCAAGTCTGTCAAAAGAACTGAAAAAAGGGGCAGTTTGCAGAGGCTTAGATACAAGATAATCACAGAGGTTAAAAGTATATTATTATAACTGTGTTGGTTGTGCAAAACTGGGGAATGGGTAATAAAGGGATTATCTATCTTTTAAAACAATAACAATTCTGGTGTAGACTGTCCCTTTAATATAATTTTAAAGCAAATCTGAAAATATACTGTATATTGCTAATTAAACACACATTTTAATGACCAAGCTTCCAGCAATACCATAAACCTACATGATACAGAGAGACCGGCAATGACACAGAAAAAGAGCAATTTGTGTTCTGTAAACACAGATCAGTAAAATTGGAACTGGATGGTGAAATAAAATGCTCTGTAGAAAATCAAGTGTGCCCTGAGTTATGCATCATACACAGTCAGTGACTACTGCTTCGGATGTATTGATTTAGTTTGTCGTGCACTGCTAGGTCTTGTGTGTATTTACTTTATGTAGACTGATATGTTAGTAGAATTAACAACTAGGGGCGCGATCCGATATCGATCGCAGTTTGCGGCGCAAGCGAGGGAACCGGCGTCGCCCGCAGTTTCAGCTCGCAACTAGAGCCATCCCATATAGGTCGCCGTCAGATGCTAACGTGCCGTAAGTCTCACAAACCAGCGATGTCCAGAAATCTGCGTAAGTACAAATTTCTGGCGTCGCCAGTGACTTGCGCCACGTTAGAAACTGCCGGCGCCTATAAAACCTGACTAAAGTTTAAAACACCCGCACTGTCTAACACGCCTCCCTAACATAGCCCGCACTGTCTAACACGCCTCCCTAACATAGCCCGCACTGTCTAACCCTCTATCCGCTATCCCCCCTCACTAGCCTAACAATAAAAAAGCTATTAACCCCTAAACCGCCGCTCCTTTACCCCGCCGCAACCTAATAAAGTTATTAACCCCTAAACCGCCGCTCCCGTACCCCGCCGCCAGCTATATTATATCTATAACCCCCTAAAGTGAGCCCCTAACACCGCCGCCATCTATATTAAAATTATTAACCCCTAATGTAAGCCCCTTACACCGCCGCCATCTCTATTAAAATGATTAACCCCTAATTTAATCTACCTACCCCGCCGCCAGCTATATTATCTATATTAACCCTAAGTATATTATAGTTAATATAGGTATTACATTATATATATTAACTATATTAACCCTAATTATATTAGGGTTAATGTAGTTAATATAGTTACTATAGTATTTATATTAACTATATTAACTCTATCTAACCCTAACTAAATTTATATTAAATTAATCTAATTCATTTATAAACTAAAATATTCCTATTTAAATCTAAATACTTACCTATAAAATAAACCCTAAGATAGCTACAATATAATTAATAATTACATTGTAGCTATGTTAGGGTTAATATTTATTTTACAGGTAAATTGTTAATTATTTTAACTAGGTATAATAGATATTAAATAGTTATTAACTATTTAATATCTACCTAGTTAAAATAATTACCCAATTACCTGTAAAATAAATCCTAACCTAAGTTACAAATACACCTACACTATCAATACATTTAATAAACTACAAACATCTATCTAAAAATACAATTAAATTAACTAAACTAAATTACAAAAAAAAAAAAGATTACAAGATATTTAAGCTAATTACACCTATTCTAAGCCCCCTAATAAAATAATAAACCCCCAAAATAAAAAAAATTCCCTGCCCTATTCTAAATTCAACAAATTTCAAAGCTCTTTACCTTACCAGCCCTTAAAAGGGCCTTTTGTGGGGCATGCCCCAAAGAATTCAGCTCTTTTGCATACAACAAATACAATACCCCCCCCCATTACAACCCACCACCCACATACCCCTATATTAAACCCACCCAAACCCCCCTTAAAAAAGCCTAACACTACCCCCCTGAAGATCTCCCTACCTTGTCTTCACCACACCGGGCCAAACTCCTGATCCGATCCGGGCGATGTCTTCCTCCAAGCGGCAAAGAAGAATTCTTCCTCCGGCGATGTCATCCTCCAAGCGGCAGCAAAGTCTTCATTCTTCCGGCGGCATCTCAATCTTCTTTCTTCGCTCCGCCGCCGCGGAGCATCCATCCCTGCCGACTGCTGAACTTGGAATGAGGTACCTTTAAATGACGTCATCCAAGATGGCGTCCGCCGAATTCCGATTGGCTGATAGGATTCTATCAGCCAATCGGAATTAAGTTAAAAAAATCTGATTGGCTGATCCAATCAGCCAATCAGATTGAGCTTGCATTCTATTGGCTGATCGGAACAGCCAATAGAATGCGAGCTCAATCTGATTGGCTGATTGGATCAGCCAATCGGATTGAACTTGAATCTGATTGGCTGATTCAATCAGCCAATCAGATTTTTTTAACTTAATTCCGATTGGCTGATAGAATCCTATCAGCCAATCGGAATTCGGCGGACGCCATCTTGGATGACGTCATTTAAAGGTACCTCATTCCAAGTTCAGCAGTCGGCCGGGATGGATGCTCCGCGGCGGCGGAGCGAAGAAAGAAGATTGAAGATGCCGCCGGAAGAATGAAGACTTTGCTGCCGCTTGGAGGAAGACGTCGCCGGAGGAAGAATTCTTCTTTGCCGCTTGGAGGATGACATCGCCGGAGGAAGAATTCTTCTTTGCCGCTTGGAGGAAG
The DNA here is from genome assembly GCF_027579735.1 of Bombina bombina. Lineage (NCBI taxonomy): Eukaryota > Metazoa > Chordata > Amphibia > Anura > Bombinatoridae > Bombina > Bombina bombina. The sequence continues at coordinate 1,123,565,161 of NC_069504.1, forward strand.
ACATCGCCCGGATCGGATCAGGAGTTCGGCCCGGTGTGGTGAAGACAAGGTAGGGAGATCTTCAGGGGGGTAGTGTTAGGCTTTTTTAAGGGGGGTTTGGGTGGGTTTAGAATAGGGGTATGTGGGTGGTGGGTTGTAATGGGGGGGGGTATTGTATTTGTTGTATGCAAAAGAGCTGAATTCTTTGGGGCATGCCCCACAAAAGGCCCTTTTAAGGGCTGGTAAGGTAAAGAGCTTTGAAATTTGTTGAATTTAGAATAGGGCAGGGAATTTTTTTTATTTTGGGGGTTTATTATTTTATTAGGGGGCTTAGAATAGGTGTAATTAGCTTAAATATCTTGTAATCTTTTTTTTATTTTTTGTAATTTAGTGTTTGTTTTTTTTTGTAATTTAGTTTAGTTAATTTAATTGTATTTTTAGATAGATGTTTGTAGTTTATTTAATTTATTGATAGTGTAGGTGTATTTGTAACTTAGGTTAGGATTTATTTTACAGGTAATTGGGTAATTATTTTAACTAGGTAGATATTAAATAGTTTATAACTATTTAATATCTATTATACCTAGTTAAAATAATTAACAATTTACCTGTAAAATAAATATTAACCCTAACATAGCTACAATGTAATTATTAATTATATTGTAGCTATCTTAGGGTTTATTTTATAGGTAAGTATTTAGATTTAAATAGGAATATTTTAGTTTATAAATGAATTAGATTAATTTAATATAAATTTAGTTAGGGTTAGATAGAGTTAATATAAATACTATAGTAACTATATTAACTATATTAACCCTAATATAATTAGGGTTAATATAGTTAATATATATAATGTAATACCTATATTAACTATAATATACTTAGGGTTAATATAGATAACATAGCTGGCGGCGGGGTAGGTAGATTAAATTAGGGGTTAATAATTTTAATAGAGATGGCGGCGGTGTAAGGGGCTTACATTAGGGGTTAATAATTTTTATATAGGTGGCGGCGGTGTAAGGGGTCAGATTAGGGGATAGATAAGGTAGATGGCGGCGGTTTTAGAGGCTCACAGTAGGGGGTTAGTTTATGTAGATGGCGGCGGGGTCCGGGAGCGGCGGTTTAGGGGGTAATAACTTTATTAGGGATTTCGGGGGGGGGGGGGATCGCGGTTGACATGGAGATAGACATTGCGCATGCGTTAGGTGTTAGGTTTATTTTAGCAGATCGCGGTTGACAGGGAGATAGACATTGCGCATGCGTTAGGTGTTAGGTTTATTTTAGCAGATCGCGGTTGACAGGGAGATAGACATTGCGCATGCGTTAGGTGTTAGGTTTATTTTCTAGTTAGTTTAGGGAGTTACGGGGCTCCAATAGTCAGCGTAAGGCTTCTTACGGCTGCTTTTTGTGGCGAGGTGAAAATGGAGTAAGTTTTCTCCATTTTCGCCACGTAAGTCCTTACGCTGCATATTGGATACCAAACTGCGCGGGTTTGGTATACCTGCCTATGGCCCAAAAAACTGCGGGCGACGGCAGAAATATACGGGCGTAACTTCTAGGTTACGCCGTATATGTGATACCAAATCCGCGCAAATATTGGCGTCGCCGGCTTTTGCGGGCGACGATTTATATCGGATCGACCCCTAGATGTGACTGTTTGCTGTGTGATCTGAGTGTGGAAGATTCCTCTCTGTTTAATAACCCTCTTGTGCAGTATAGAGGTTCAGAGACGGCATCTGTAGCTTGTTCTAGGGAGTTTGTCCTGGATTACTTGAGCAGACTTTTATTATAAACTGTTTAACGTGCAAGTATCAGGATTTCTTACATGCCTGGCAGATTAGCATAATTACTGCTGTGTAATCTAACTCTCACTAGGCTGGCTAAGGGTTTATATGGACAAAGACTTATTTAAGACATCATTTTTAGCTCCTTGGCAGCCATTGAAGCTGTCTTATCCTCTTGCACTGGAGACCGAGCTGGGGATTCACTCACCTGGCCTCTCTCTGGGCCTCAGAGATAAGTGTTGCTGCACATTTATGCCAGTCAGGGGGGTAAACACCACATTTATGCTTAGATAATGCACAATCTAAAGCTAAGGAATTCCCTAGTCATTCCTGCAAGTTGCAACGGGAAGGAAGACGGATCAGGAAATCACAAATTCTTGTTTTATTAAAAGAACATAAACTGCAAAAAGAAAATGCACTAATGTGTTTGAGCATTGTATTATTGCGCTCTTGCAGAGAGGTAACACACAGCGTTAGTCAGCAGCATAGAAGCAATGCATTACTGGGAGCTAGCTCAGCACATCCGGTGAGCCAATGACAAAAATCATGTGTTTGGCCACCAATCAGCAGCAAACTCCCAGTAGTGCATTGATTCTCATGAGCCTACCTAAACAACAAAGGATACAGAGAGGAAAAAATAATTTTAATTATAGATGTAAATAATAGTCTCTTAAGATGTGCACTGTCTTAGAGCATTAAATGTTATGACATTGAGGTCCCTTTTTAAAATATAAAAATATCACCACTTCAATATAGATTCTCATAGACATCAATGCTGAAAGTGTATGGACGGCAATAGTCATCAGTAACAATGAGAGGCTAATATTATTTTATAGAAATGTTTCACTGGTAGAATGAATGTCAAGGTGAACATGTATCATACAATTTGAGTGACAAAAACCCAACAGACAATCTTCTTTAAACCCGAGTAATCAAACTGTGCTTGAATAATTTTTTTACAAAGTGGTAACAAACATTAAATGGCTGTTTTTCAGGGATAAAGATGAGAGAATTGGAGGTTTTACAAAATGCAGGTTGTGTGTTACTCAGGGCTTTACCCTGTTACCTCTTTCAGTCTTTTGGTGCTGCGCTTGTAAATCACTCGCTGTGCAGCATGTAACAACTTGATTTTTAGGGTCTGTACTCCAGTCTCTCTGGCACCAGCGGAAATGCTATAATTTTCAGATTTAAATGGATATAAAATTCAGAATTGAATGGACATGAAACCAATTTTTGTTATTATTCAAATAGAGCAGTAGTTTTAAGCAACTTTCTAATTTACTCCTATTCTCAATTTTTCTTCATTCTCTTGCTATCCTTATTTAAAAATCAGGAATGTAAAGCTTAGGAGCGAGCCCATTTAAGGTTTGGCACCCTGGATAGTGCTTGCTTTTTGGTGACTACATTTAGCCACCAATAAGCAAGCGCAACTCAAGTTCTGAACCCCAAAAATGGGCCAGCTCCTAAGCTTTACATTCCTGATAAAGACAGAAAGGGAACAAAGAAAAAAATATAAAAGGAGTAAATTAGAAAGTTGCTTAAAATTGCTAAAATTTAGCTCTCTTTGTATCCTTTGTTGAAACGTATATACCTAAACAGGCTCAGAAAGCTGCTGATTGGTGGCTGCACATATATGCCTCTTGTCATTGGTTTTCAGCTAGTTCCAAGAAGTGAATTACTGCTCCTTCAACAAAGGATACCAAGAAAACTGAGCAAATTAGATAATAGAAGTACATTTGACAGTTGTTTAAAACTACATGCTCTTTCTGAATCATGAAAGAAAAAGTTTAGTTTTCATGTTGCTTTAAACTGTCATAATATAGGTAAAGCATGTGATTGCAATATGTTTCAGTTTACAACTGTTATCAAATCAACTCCTTTGTTATAAGCAAACACAGGCTCAGCAACAACTGCTCTGAAGATGGTTTCAACAATTTGTGAGGGGCAGAGCCCTGGGTGTGCCATTGGTTGAGCATATTGCTGGAGCAGTTAACCAGGCTGTGGTAGGGTGTGTTTTGGGGCAGAGCCCTGGGTGTGCCATGGGTTGGGCATATTGTTGGTAGGGTTGACCAGGCTGAGGTAGGGTGTGTTTTTGGGCAGAGCCCTGGGTGTGCCTTGGGTTGGGCATATTGTTAGTGGGGTTAATCAGGCTGAGGTAGGGTGTGTTTTGCGCAGAGCTCTGGGTGTGCCATGGGTTGGGCATAATGTTAGTGGGGTTAATCAGGCTGAGGTAGGGTGTGTTTTGGGCAGAGCCCTGGGTGTGCCATGGGTTGGGCATATTGTTAGTGGGGTTAATCAGGCTGAGGTAGGGTGTGTTTTGGACAAAGCCCTGGGTGTGCCATGGGTTGGGCATATTGTTGGTGGGGTTGACCAGGCTGTGGTAGGGAGTGTTTTGGGGCAGAGCCCTGAGTGTGCCATGGGTTGGGCATATTGTTCGTGGGGTTGACCAGGCTGTGGTATGGTGTGTTTTTTTGGGCAGAGCCCTGGGTGTGCCATGGGTTGGGCATATTGTTGGTGGGGTTGACCAGGCTGTGGTAGGGCGTGTTTTGGGGCAGAGCCCTGGGTGTGCCATGGGTTGGGCATATTGTTGGTGGGGTTGACCAGGCTATGGTTGGGCGTGTTTTGGGGCAGAGCCCTGGGTGTGCCATGGGTTGGGCATATTGTTAGTGGGGTTGACCAGGCTGTGGTAGGGTGTGTTTTGGGGCAGAGCCCTTGGTGTGCCATGGGTTGGGCATATTGTTGGTGGGGTTGACCAGGCTGTGGTAGGGAGTGTTTTGGGGCAGAGCCCTGGGTGTGCCATGGGTTGGGCATATTGTTGGTGGGGTTGACCAGGCTGTGGTAGGGTGTGTTTTGGGGCAGAGCCCTGGGTGTGCCATGGGTTGGGCATATTGTTGGTGGGGTTGACCAGGCTGTGGTAGGGTGTGTTTTTGGGCAGAGCCCTGGGTGTGCCATGGGTTGGGCATATTGTTGGTGGGGTTGACCAGGCTGTGGTAGGGCATGTTTTGGGGCAGAGCCCTGGGTGTGCCATGGGTTGGGCATATTGTTGGTGGGGTTGACCAGGCTGTGGTAGGGCGTGTTTTGGGTCAGAGCCCTGGGTGTGCCATGGGTTGGGCATATTGTTGGTGGGGTTGACCAGGCTGTGGTAGGGTGTGTTTTTGGGCAGAGCCCTGGGTGTGCCATGGGTTGGGCATATTGTTGGTGGGGTTGACCAGGCTGTGGTAGGGCGTGTTTTTGGGCAGAGCCCTGGGTGTGCCATGGGTTGGGCATATTGTTGGTGGGGTTGACCAGGCTGTGGTACGGCGTGTTTTGGGGCAGAGCCCTGGGTGTGCCATGGGTTGGGCATATTGTTGGTGGGGTTGACCAGGCTGTGGTAGGGTGTGTTTTTGGGCAGAGCCCTTGGTGTGCCATGGGTTGAGCATATTGTTGGTGGGGTTGACCAGGCTGTGGTAGGGCGTGTTTTGGGGCAGAGCCTTGGGTGTGCCATGGGTTGAGCATATTGTTGGTGGGGTTGACCAGGCTGTGGTAGGGTGTGTTTTGGGGTAGAGCCCTGGGTGTGCCATGGGTTGGGCATATTGTTGGTGGGGTTGACCAGGATGCGGAAGGGCGTGTTTTGGGGCAGAGCCCTGGGTGTGCCATGGGTTGGGCATATTGTTGGTGGGGTTGACCAGGATGCGGTAGGGCGTGTTTTGCGCAGAGAAACGCAGTCCATGGTTCAAGTTTGAAAACTGGGACATCTGCCCTGAGGGACGGACAGTCCTGCAATATGTGGAGCAGGATGGGAGCTCTGCAGTTTAATTGCAGGATTGCAATACATTTACATAGCCGCATTACAGGGCAGTCAGATGCTATAGTCCTTGCCCATAGACACACAAGAGCATGCGCTCTCGCTGCAGCAAGCGCATGTGTTGTTGTAATGCTGACCATGCTTTTTTTTTTTTTTAGATTTAATTTTCCTTTACTACAGAATTTGTGCTTAAATTAAGTATAGCAATGTTATTTTACTATTTGTGAAGATGTTAATAACAAACTATTTAAACCCATTTAGTTTCTGTCTAATCATTTCTAACTGATCTTTAAATGGGACACTAAAAAGAGCTGAAATTGACCCTCACAGAACCATTAGATAAAGTGCTGCATTAGTCACCAAACACTATAAATATGAAATCAGCTGTGATACCAAGAGGTTTGTAGAGACCTCTCTATCCTACATGTACAATTAACTCTCTCTGCCTTTTATTATTCTTTAGGAGATTCATTTAACTTGTTGACTTTCACATACAGAGCAGAACATTTTCATTTGATTAGAAGCACTTTTGCAATGTTATTTATTTTATTAAAATGTTATCACTGTTAAGCGATAAGATATCATGCACGTGACCCCCTGCAGATAGATTATCTGGCAGTGCGCCTGCACATTTCCTGTGTGCTGGTGACATTGCACGGCACTTTTGTACACCTGCAGTGACCATAGAATGTTTGTGCTCACCATCACAATGCCGACATGGCACGTGCACTTTAGTACACCTACAGTGACCATAGCATGCTTGTGCTCACCATCACAATGCCGACATGGCAAGTGCACTTTAGTACACCTTCAGGGACAATAGCATGCTTGTGCTCACCACCACAATGCCGACATGGCACGTGCACTCTAACAAATATTACCAAAGTTATGAGAAGGAAACATAAGTGCAAGTATTTTGTAAATTTCTTCCCATTAAAGGGACATGAAACCCCAATTTTTTTATTTCATGATTTAGAAATTGAATGCAATTTTAAACAACTTTCTAATTTACTTCTATGATCTATTTTGCCCCATTCTCTTGATATCCTTTGCTGAAAAGCATATCTAAATATGCTTAGTAGTTGCTGATTGGTGACTGCACATAGATGCCTCATGTGATTGGCTCACCCATGTGCATTGTTATTTCTTCAGCATAGGATATCTAAAGAATAAAGCAAATTAGATAACAGAAGTAAATTGGAATGTTTAAAATTGTATTCTCTACCTGAGTCATGAAAGAAACATTTTGGGTTTAGTGTCCCTTTAAGTTTGAAATGTCATACAGTGCAATCCTGTGTCCTTTTAAAGGGACAGAAAAAAATTCTTTAATGATTCAGCTAGAGCATGCAATTTTAAAAACCGTTCTAATTTAACTTCCATTATCACATATTCTTCGTTCTCTTAGCATCTTCTGTTGAAAAAGCAGTGATGTAAGCTGAGGAGCGTGCACATGTCTTGAGCACTATATGGCAGCAGTTTTGCAAGAATGTTCTCCTTTTGCAAGAGCACTAGACGGCAGCACTATTTCCTGCCACACAGTTCAACAGACACCTACCTGGATATCTCTTCAACAAAGAATAACATGGGAACAAAGCAAATTGTAAAATAGAAGTAAATCGGAAACTTATTTAAAAACAGTTTGATCTGGCTGAATCATGAGAGAACATGTTGGAGTTTCATATCTAGATTTCAACATGGTGGCACGGGAATTACCTCAGTACTATGTATTTAGCATTTAAAGGGACAGTCAACGTTGAGTAAAGTGTTCTTTATATTCTAAGAGTTTTTATTACTGATTTCATGTAAGCATAATTACTGTTATAGCTGCAAGAATAACAGATTTTTGGCTGCCCCGCCCCAAGCCTGAACTGGTTTTAAAACTTCAATCACATCATTCCATTCCAAATGCCATAGATCACAGAATGTGACAGACATAAAATCATAGTTTTGCATCAGCAAGGTCACTCCCAAAGGAAAATCAGCAAACAAACTGGGTACTCAGGATGTGGTATTCAAGTTGCTATAAAGACATTTGAAGAATAAGGAGAGGTCAAGGACAAAAAAGGACTGGAAGGCCAAGAAAACTTAAAGAAGAAACTGAGAATCTTCTCATCAGATTTTTAGAGAGACCGGAAGAAGTCCAGCAAGGACCTGGCTCAGCATCTGGCAGCTTCATCAGGGTGCCAAGTTGACCCTTCTACAGTCTGAAGAAGCTTGATCAGGAATGGTCTTTGTGGAAGAGTAGCAGCCAATAAACCACTTTTTCTGAAATGAAACAGGGGGAAAAGGCTAAGATGCTAAAGAGCACAAAGATTGGAATGAAGATCACTGGAAAAGAGGTATTGTAGAGTGACAAATCCAAGTTTGGAATTTTTGGGTCCAATCATGGACAATATGTGAGAAGAAGAGTTGGAGAGAGATGGCAGCATGAGTGCTTGGGGCATCAGTGAAACATGGTGGAGGGTCTGTCCTGGTTTGGGGCTGCATTTCTGCCAGTGGTGTTGGTGATAAAGTCCGAATTTATGGGACCATGAATGCTGAATAGTGCAGACAGGTTTAATTCGTCATGCCATTCCTTCTGGAAATCGCCTGATTGGGAATGGTTTTATTTTTCAGCATAATGATCCCAAGCACATTGCTAATGCAGTGAGATCATATTTGTAGAGAAAAACAGATGATAAATCACTGACACTCACAGACTTAATATTATAGAGGCAGTATAGGATCACCTGGACAGAGAAAGAGAAATAAAAGACAAACTAAATCTAAAGAAGAACTCTAGGAAGTGCTGAAAGAAGCCTGATATAATATAAGAGAAGATTACTCCAGAAAACTTCAGGACAGTCTCCCCAAAACAGTTCAAGATATGCTTAGTGCCAAGGGAGGTCACACTAAATACTGACTTTTGTCCGAAGAAGCCATTTTGTTCTGAAAATTGTGTTTTTTTTATATTTTGTGTATATATTTCCTGTATTTTTTTGTTTGTATCTTAATAAAGAGACCGAAAAATTAAATATGGATGGTCATTAAAACTTTGCTTAAACAACAAATCTAATGATGGCCTATGACTTTTGCACAGTACTGTATATCTCATATGAATGCTGCCACCTGCCCACTTCACATTGTGTACGTTCATGGCTCGAGCTCCTGTCTGTTGCGCACTGCGTCCTCAGTGTTTTCAAGCACTTGAAGCGATTGTGATCGCTTCCAGCCTCTTTCAGGATATTGCAGTGATCCCTTGATATTGAGGCCTCCTGCAAAACCCTTTTTTACCCACAGATGCATAGGCCAGTGATGGTGCCGATCGTTGGTGGCGTGGGAGGGATAGGAGGGAGGCGGGTGGGCGGCACATCGCTGGTCAGTGCCGGATCCTGTGTTCCTGAAGTGTGCGCGAGTGGGTGGGGACGTAAAGGGCGTGCGTGCTACATTTACATGCCTTGATATTGAGGCATCCTGCAATACCCTTTTTTTACCCACCGATGCATCGTCCATGTACATTGAGACATGTAAATGTAGCACGCGTGCACTTCAGGGACACAGGATCTGGAACTAACCAGCGATGGGCCGTCCACCCGCCTTCCTTGTATCCCTCCCACGCCACCAACGATCTGCACCATCGCTGGCCGATGCATCGGTGGGTAAAAAAAGGGTATTGCAGGAAGCCTTTACATTTACATCTTTCTGCCAGTACTTAGCGGTGACAGTTGTGAGGTGGGGGAGGGAAGAGAGCTGTTTGAGAGGGGTCAGGGAGGGATCAGTAGGTGGGATGTGTCAGAGGAGAGGCTGATCTCTACACTAAAGCTAAAATTAACTCTACAAGCTACCTAATTAACCTTTTCACTGCTGGGCATAATACAAGTGTGATGAATTAGCGGCCTTCTAATTACCAAAAAAGTAATGCCAAAGCCATAAATGTCTGCTATTTCTGAACAAAGGGGATCCCAGAGAAGCATTTACAACCATTTGTGCTATAATTGCACAAGCTATTAAATAATTTCAGTGAGAAACCTAAAGTTTGTGAAAAAGTGAACGATTTATTTTATTTGATGGTATTTGGCAATGAAATGGGGGCATGAAATATACCAAAATGGGCCTAGATAAATATTTTGGGTTGTCAACTGAAAAAAAAAATGTACATGTGAAGGGATATTCAGGGATTCCTGACAGATATCAGTGTTACAATGTAATTATCGCTAATTTTGAAAAAAAAAAAAAGGTTTGGAAATAGCAAAGTGCTACTTGTATTTATTGCCCTATAACTTGCAAAAACAACAAAGAACATATAAACATTGGGTACTTTTAAACTCAGGACAAAATTTAGAAACTATTTAGCATGGGTGTTTTTTGGTGGTTGTAGATGTGTAACAGATTTTGGGGGTCAAAATTAAAAAAAAGTCCCCCCCCCCATTTTTTCCATCATATTTTATAAAAAAATTTTTATAGTAAATTATGATATGATGAAAATAATGGTATCTTTAGAAAGTCCATTTAATGGCGATAAAAACAGTATATAATATGTGTGGGTACAGTAAATGAGTAAGAATAAAATTACAGCTAAACACAAACACGGCAGTTATGTAAGATTAGCCCTGGTTCTTAACGGTAAGAAAATTAAAAAATTGTCTGGTCACTAAGGGGTTAGAAAAGAAGGTGAAAGTGCAATTTCCAGATTATATTTTTAATAATAAATCCAAATGATTTGAAATGATTTTGTTTAAGGAAATCAGATACAGAGCTGAATGTTCCTTTTTGTTTGATTAATTATAAGAGTCACAACCTGAACTCTAATGGAGCCCTTCTGAGTCACACAGAGCTCATAAGCAAACTGCGGTGGGGGTCGATTTTCAAATTGAAGCTGGAGCCAGGTAGATAGTTATCTCTGTAATCAGCTTGGTTCCCTGGATATATACGGTTGTGTTACTATGTTTGTGTGCGTGTAGGATAATCCATAGTTGTGGTGTGTAGTCAGAATGATGCTCGTTCTTTAGGCCAAAGCTGAAGGGGGAATCATGGGTTAAACCTAAATTTATAGTACAAGTCAAACTGTCTAACATTTGAACCCCACATTATTAGTTATTTTTCAATTACAAATGCAGGGAATAAAATGTACACCCTGTTGTGCTGTGATTCATGAGATTTGTCTGTTTTGTGTTTACCCCTTTTGGTTTTTATCAATTTTGTTACATTGTTGTTTTGTAACCATTTTATTGTTTTCTTCTTTCATATTCTGTATCTTTGTATTAATTTGGGAGTCCATGGTATTTATTTATATGTATAGTTATTGTAGAGAATATATATACACATCTGTATGTGTTTTTTATGTTATGTTGATTTATATCCTGCACTCCTTATGAAATTTATTTATGTATTTAATTATTTATTTTTCTGGGAGGTGGAGACTTAAGAAGAATTTATCCTTAAAGTGGAGGTAGAGTTTGAACTACTGAAATACACTAAATAATTAGTCTTTATTTCAATAAGCTGATCACTACATTTTTATCCCCAATTTTTGTGAGATTTCCGAATAAAAACATATATTTTATTGCCTACCATTGCAATCTTGACTCCTCCCTACAGCTATTTCCTTATTTTCAAGGCAGTGACGTATAGAGCTCTATACGTGTTTCCAAAGCGCGTTCACGATCCTCCGATGAACTGCGTATGCGCGACTCTGTGATTTCTCTCCCTACCGCGCATGCGATAATCGTATACCCTTTTACCCAAAACGCATGTGTTATTCTTTCTGTCAACTTAGTATTGAATGAATTCCATTTTTCATTCATTACTATGTTGTGCGCGAAACAGAGGAGCTGCATTCTGGATATTTCTCTATCTAACATGTACCTCTAATCCTCTCCCGCCTGCCCGTTTCTCTCCCCCTGTACTCACACTCTCATCGTTACCAGACTCTTCCTTGTGTAGATGTCTCTCCCCTCACGCTCTCTGCTTCTCAGACTCCCCTGGTGCTCCCTTTCTAATGCGTCCTTGGTTACCGCCTCCTTTCCGTTTTTAAGCCGTCAGGATTTGTAGCCGTCTTTAGCAAGCCTATGACGTAGTATGGGAATTCCATAATCAAACAAATGGGCATGCGCGAAACGGAAGCGCGCATGGATTCAGAGCAGAAGAAAAAAAATCTTTGCGCATATCATCATGGAGGCGGGTGACGTCGATTGATGGCCGCCTAACGGACAGATTTTCAATAGGCTCTCAAAAAAAAAACACGTGACCAAACCAGGAGAAAAAAAAAATAACGGGTTGATTTTGCAGACCAAGAAAATGTAAGTAAAAACGGTGAGTAATTATTTAATAATGAGATTTAAAAAAAAAAATCATGAATTAAACTCATTTATTTTGGGCAACTAATATTATTCCAGTATCATAGCGAGGGAACTTTACCTTCACTTTAAGGGAAAAAAAAACGAAAACGAAAATGCTGTAGTGTTTTAGAGTATTTTATTATTGCACTGTTACTTGCACATAATTGTGTGTTTAAACTCTGCAAATGGGTTTAGTTAAAGTCAACTCGAGAGCAGCAATGCACTACTGGGAGTTAGCTGTACAGGTGAGCCAATGACGGGCATATATCTGCAGCCACCAATCAGCAGCTAGCTCCCAGTAGTGCATTGCTGCTTCTGACCCTACCTAGCTATGCTTTTCAACATAGAATACCAAGAGAACAAAGCAAAATCTGATAATGGAAGTAAATAATCCTAATACTGCATGCATCTGAATCTTCACAATTTAATTGAGTTTCTTGTCCCTTTAAAGGGGCATTAAACTGTAAAGTGTTTCCCCTTTTAATATGTTCACATTGAGTCATTTTACCTGCTGGAATGTGTTAAATTTGTTTATTAATGGCACATTTACCTTTATTTTGTCATTACAATTAGCTCATTTTGTTGGTTAAATCTGCTGCTACTTTTTTTTTTCTCTAAACACAAGCTTTGTAAATACAAATCAGCAACTTAGTGGGGGTGTGAGTAATAGATACTAAATTGTTAAAGGGACACTGAACCTAATTTTTTTTTTTTTCGTGATTCAGATAGAGCAGCAATTTTAATTTCTAATTTACTCCTATTATCAATTTTTCTTTGTTTTCTTGCTATCTTTATTTGAAAAAGAAGACATTTAAGCGGTTTTTTGGACAGCACTTTTTTTTTTTTATTGGAAGAATTTATCCACCAATCGGCAAGAACAACCCAGGTTGTTCACCAAAAATGGGCCGGCATCTAAACTTATATTCTTGCATTTCAAATAAAGATACCAAAAGAATGAATAAAATTTGATAATAGGAGTAAATTAGAAACTTGCTATAAAATGTCATGTTCTATCTGAATCCCGAAAGAAAAAAATTGGGTTCAGTGTCCCTTTAATGTTTTGTATCAGTCTTTGTCTATAGACAAAGAGATAGAATAAAGACTCATGGAAGCACCTTAAAGGGAAACCATTTTTACTATACAATAGCCCTTTAATGTTTCTAATCTATAATTAAATTCTTGTTTTTAGGGTGAAGTTTGTCTCATTATTTATATTTCTTCTTTCTATGTGAGTTCATATTGTTGTTTTTATCAGAGCAAACTTAAAGGGACGTGATACCCAAATGCTAAAACACTAGAAAGAGATGCAGCATAACTGTAGAAGACTAAAAAAATGATATCACCTGATATCTCTATGTACAAAAGGAAGATATTTTAACTCAAAATCTCTTCAGCTCACAATAGTAAGTGCTGTGTTAACAGTTTTACTTCAGCTACTGTCAGCTGCTAGTAAAAAACAAACAAAAAAAACAGCCAATCAGCTTCATCAGTTATGATTTCACACTTTTCTTTACTGGGATTTCATGAGATTTCACTGAAATCTTGTGAGATTTCATAGTAAACTTCCTCAAACTGAGGAAGAAAATAACATGACTGTGCTGCACATGCCAGATGCACACTCCCTTGCAAGTCCTGTGACAAACATCCTGATTGGCTGCTTAAAGTCTCTACAATGGGATGTTGCTATTGAGAACATTTTGAGGTAAATATCTTACTTTTTACATTGGGATTTTCAGGTGTCCGCTTTTTACAGTTATGCTGCATCACTTTCATTTTTGAGAGAAATATCACATTTCATATAAAATAACACTATTATAAAAGCTTTATACAAAGCATACCTTGTGCTAGAGACGGATTGCTTTGTGACCACAATTATATTGGTAGAAAATGACGCCCCATGAGGATATAAGGAAAATATTGTTTTTTCTTCCACACAGGAAGAGCACTTAAAGGGACAGTCTACACCAGAATTTGTATTGTTTTAAAAGATAGATAATCCCTTTATTACCCATTTCCCAGTTTTGCATAACCAACACAGTTATAATAATATACTTTTAACCTCTGTGATTATCTTGTATCTAAGCCTCTGCAAACTGCCCCTTTTTTCAGTTCTTTTGACAGACTTGCAGTCTAGCCAATCAGTGCCTGCTCCCAGATAACTTCACGTGCAGGAGCACAGTGTTATCTATATGAAATACGTGAACTAACACCCTCTAGTGGTGAAAAACTGTTAAAATGCAATCTCAAAAGAGGTGGCCTTCAAGGTCTAAGAAATTAGCATATGAACCTCCTAGGTTAAGCTTTCAACTAAGAATACCAAGAGAACAAAGCAAAATTGGTGATAAAAATAAATTGGAAAATTGTTTAAAATGACATGCTCTATCTGAATCATGACAGTTTGTTTTGGCCTAGACTGTCCCTTTAATTATAAGACATTTTGAAATGCTCTCTTTGTAGATGCAGTTTACTTCTAGGCACTGCAAGCGACCCTCATTTTAGGGGTTAAATGATAAGAAATGTGCAGATGCAGCAGATAAGCCAATGTGCCTAGGAAGAGGAAGTTATTAGGAGGTTACACAGAATCATTTGTTTTGCATACTCCTTTAGTTAGGGGCTATTTATAAATATTCCTCTCTAACTGTAAGGTGGTTTTCTATCTGCATGACTTGGGTAGATTTTACTAAAGTGAAAGCTTCATCCAGTTTGTACAATGTTGTGAGACTGTTGAAAGGGACCCTAAAATGCCATATAGAATGATTAAAGGGATAGTTTAGTCAAAATTAAACTTTTATGATTCAGATAGAGCAGCAATTGTAAGCAACTTTCTAATTTACTCCTATTATCAATTTTTCTTTGTTCTCTTGGTATCTTTATTTTAAAAATCTAGAATGCAAGCTTAGATGCCGGCCCATTTTTGGTTAAGCACCTGGATAGCGCTTGCTGATTGGTGTCTAAATGTAGCTATCCAATCAGTAAGCGCTACCCAGGTGCGGAACCAAAAATGGGCTGGCTCCTATGCTTACTTTCCAGCTTTTTAAAATAGATACCAAGAGAACAAAGACAAATTGATAATAAGAGTAAATTTAGAAAGTTGCTTAAAGTTGCATGATCTATCTGAATCATAAAAGTTTATTTTTGACTAGACTATCCCTTTAAGTATGCACAGTAGCACAAACAACGTTACAACATTTGCCTGATTTTAAATCTGAAGATTATAGTTTTTCCACTGTCCCTAGCGAGGCTGGCGAGCAATCTATGGAATCAATTAGTTGTTCTGTGCACAGCACCAACTGTTTTACTACAATGAGCTCCTGCACATGGTATTGTGTTTTATGGTTATGCCCTTAGCCTAAAGGACTTTTTCACTTTTTCAGGACAGTATAAGTTTACAAATACTTCTGGGCTATGTGCAACCCAGAATTAAAATAGGAGTCATTATTTGGATTGTTTATATTAAATCCGGTGATTTAAAACTATACTTTGCATGATATAGTGCCCAGCTTGTTATTTACACCTAGCCCTAGATTAATGGGATTTGTTATATGAATTGAGGTCACTTACTATTAGCACAATTAGCAGATCGCTTGCTATTCCTAATTATATCTACTCTATAAATAAATGTGAAAGGCTTTATCCTGTTATTAATATATAGTCCTTAGCCCTTTTGCCCTTTTGTGTGTTTTTTTTTATATATTTTTAACTAATTATAATATGTGCCAAATTCAACCTCTTTAAGTATATATATATATATGTTATTTTAAGAGTGGACTAGATATTTTTTTATACTGTAGCTGGGGTTTTATTTAGCGCTAAGCTAAGCTGTAGCAGCTGTATATAAAGAACATAATGATAGCCTTATGTGCCCTGTGTTTTATTTAGCGCTAGCCAGTGACTCCCTGCTGTAGCAGCTGTATATAAAGAACATCATGATAGCCTTGTGTGCCGGTGTTTTATTTAGCACTAGCCACTGACTCCTTGCTGTAGCAGCTGTATATAAAGAACATCATGATAGCCTTGTGTGCCGGTGTTTTATTTAGCACTAGCCACTGACTCCTTGCTGTAGCAGTTGTATATAAAGAACATCATGATAGCCGTGTGTGCCCTGTGTTTTATTTAGCGCTAGCCAGTGACTCCTTGCTGTAGCAGCTGTATATAAAGAACATAATGATAGCCGTGTGTGCCCTGTGTTTTATTTAGCACTAGCCAGTGACTCCCTGCTGTAGAAGCTGTATATAAAGAACATAATGATAGCCTTATGTGCCCTGTGTTTTATTTAGCACTAGCCAGTGACTCCTTGCTGTAGCAGCTGTATATAAAGAACATAATGATAGCCTTATGTGCCCTGTGTTTTATTTAGCACTAGCCACTGACTCCTTGCTGTAGCAGCTGTATATAAAGAACATAATGATAGCCTTATGTGCCCTGTGTTTTATTTAGCACTAGCCACTGACTCCTTGCTGTAGCAGTTGTATATAAAGAACATCATGATAGCCTTGTGTGCGGGTGTTTTATTTAGCGCTAGCCAGTGACTCCCTGCTGTAGCAGCTGTATATAAAGAACATAATGATAGCCTTATGTGCCCTGTGTTTTATTTAGCACTAGCCAGTGACTCCCTGCTGTAGCAGCTGTATATAAAGAACATAATGATAGCTGTGTGTGCCGGTGTTTTATTTAGCACTAGCCAGTGACTCCCTGCTGTAGCAGCTGTATATAAAGAACATCATGATAACCTTGTGTGCGGGTGTTTTATTTAGCACTAGCCAGTGACTCCTTGCTGTAACAGCTGTATATAAAGAACATCATGATAACCTTGTGTGCGGGTGTTTTATTTAGCACTAGCCAGTGACTCCTTGCTGTAGCAGCTGTATATAAAGAACATCATGATAGCCTTGTGTGCGGGTGTTTTATTTAGCACTAGCCAGTGACTCCTTGCTGTAACAGCTGTATATAAAGAACATAATGATAGCCTTGTGTGCCGGTGTTTTATTTAGCGCTAGCCTGTGACTCCCTGCTGTAGCAGCTGTATATAAAGAACATCATGATAGCCTTGTGTGCCCTGTGTTTTATTTAGCACTAGCCAGTGACTCCCTGCTGTAGCAGCTGTATATAAAGAACATAATGATAGCTGTGTGTGCCGGTGTTTTATTTAGCACTAGCCAGTGACTCCCTGCTGTAGCAGCTGTATATAAAGAACATCATGATAGCCTTGTGTGCGGGTGTTTTATTTAGCACTAGCCAGTGACTCCTTGCTGTAGCAGCTGTATATAAAGAACATAATGATAGCTGTGTGTGCCGGTGTTTTATTTAGCACTAGCCAGTGACTCCCTGCTGTAGCAGCTGTATATAAAGAACATCATGATAGCCTTGTGTGCGGGTGTTTTATTTAGCACTAGCCAGTGACTCCTTGCTGTAACAGCTGTATATAAAGAACATCATGATAGCCTTGTGTGCCGGTGTTTTATTTAGCACTAGCCAGTGACTCCCTGCTGTAGCAGCTGTATATAAAGAACATCATGATAGCCTTGTGTGCCCTGTGTTTTTATTTAGCGCTAGCAGTGACTCCTTGCTGTAGCAGCTGTATATAAAGAACATCATGATAGCCGTGTGTGCCCTGTGTTTTATTTAGCACTAGCCAGTGACTCCTTGCTGTAGCAGCTGTATATAAAGAACATCATGATAGCCGTGTGTGCCAGTGTTTTTATTTAGCGCTAGCCAGTGACTCCCTGCTGTAGCAGCTGTATATAAAGAACATAATGATAGCCGTGTATGCCAGTGTTTTATTTAGCACTAGCCAGTGACTCCCTGCTGTAGAAGCTGTATATAAAGAACATAATGATAGCCTTGTGTGCCTGGTGTTTTATTTAGCACTAGCCAGTGACTCCCTGCTGTAGCAGCTGTATATAAAGAACATCATGATAGCCGTGTGTGCCCTGTGTTTCTCCAACATTGGTGTGTCCGGTCCACGGCGTCATCCTTACTTGTGGGATATTCTCTTCCCCAACAGGAAATGGCAAAGAGTCCCAGCAAAGCTGGTCACATGATCCCTCCTAGGCTCCGCCCACCCCAGTCATTCTCTTTGCCGTTGCGCAGGCAACATCTCCACGGAGATGGTTAAGAGTTTTTTGTAGTTTTATTCTTCTATCAAGTGTTTGTTATTTTAAAATAGTGCTGGTATGTACTATTTACTCTGAAACAGAAAAGGATGAAGATTTCTGTTTGTGAGAGGAAGACGATTTTAGCAGACAGTAACTAAAATCGTTTGCTGTTTCCACATAGGACTGTTGAGATGAAGTAACTTCAGTTGGGGGAAACAGTTAGCAGTCTTTTCTGCTTAAGGTATGACTAGCCATATTTCTAACAAGACCATGTAATGCTGGAAGGCTGTCATTTCCCCTCATGGGGACCGGTAAGCCATTTTCTTAGTTAAACATAAAAGAATAAAGGGCTTCAAAAAGGGCTTAAAAACTGGTAGACATTTTTCTGGGCTAAAACAATTGCTTTACTAGGCATATTATGCAGATTCTAACTAATTATTGGTATTATAATCTTGGGGAACGTTTAGAAAAACGGCAGGCACTGTGTTGGACACCTTTTTCAGATGGGGGCCTTTCTAGTTATAGACAGAGCCTCATTCTGGGACTGTATAGGGGTTAAATGTAAAAACGGCTCCGGTTCCGTTAATTTAAGGGTTAAAGCTCTGAAATTTGGTGTGCAATACTTTTAATGCTTTAAGACACTGTGGTGAAATTTTGGTGAACAATTCCTTCATACTTTTTCACATATTCAGTAATAAAGTGTTTTCAGTTTGAAATTTAAAGTGACAGTAACGGTTTTATTTTAAAACGTTTTTTGTGCTTTGTTGACAAGTTTAAGCCTGTTTAACATGTCTGTACCATCAGATAAGCTATGTTCTATATGTATGAAAGCCAATGTGTCTCCCCATTTAAATTTATGTGATAATTGTGCCATAGTGTCCAAACAAAGTAAGGACAGTAATGCAACAGATAATGATATTGCCCAAGATGATTCCTCAAATGAGGGGAGTAAACATGATACTACATCATCCCCTACTGTGTCTACACCAGTTATGCCCACACAGGAGGCCCCTAGTACATCTAGTGCGCCAATACTTATTACCATGCAACAATTAACGGCTGTAATGGATAACTCCATAGCAAATCTTTTATCCAAAATGCCTACTTATCAGAGAAAGCGCGATTGCTCTGTTTTAAACACTGAAGAGCAAGAGGACGCTGATGATAACTGTTCTGACATACCCTCACACCAATCTCAAGGGGCCATGAGGGAGGTTTTGTCTGATGGAGAAATTTCAGATTCAGGAAAAATTTCTCATCAAGCTGAACCTGATGTTGTGACATTTAAATTTAAATTAGAACATCTCCGCGCACTGCTTAAGGAGGTGTTATCTACTCTGGATGATTGTGACAATTTGGTCATTCCAGGGAAATTATGTAAGATGGACAAGTTCCTAGAGGTTCCGGTGCCCCCCGACGCTTTTCCTATACCCAAGCGGGTGGCGGACATAGTAAATAAAGAGTGGGAAAGGCCCGGCATACCTTTTGTTCCCCCCTCTATATTTAAGAAATTATTTCCTATAGTCGACCCCAGAAAGGACTTATGGCAGACAGTCCCCAAGGTCGAGGGGGCGGTTTCTACTCTAAACAAACGCACTACTATTCCTATCGAAGATAGTTGTGCTTTCAAAGATCCTATGGATAAGAAATTAGAGGGTTTGCTTAAAAAGATTTTTGTACAGCAAGGTTACCTTCTACAACCAATTTCATGCATTGTTCCTGTCACTACGGCAGCGTATTTCTGGTTCGAGGAACTAGAAAAATCGCTCAGTAAAGAATCTTCGTATGAGGAGGTTATGGACAGAGTTCAAGCACTTAAATTGTCTAACTCTTTTGTTTTAGATGCCGCTTTGCAATTAGCTAGATTAGCGGCGAAAAATTCAGGGTTTGCTGTTGTGGCGCGCAGAGTGCTTTGGCTAAAGTCTTGGTCAGCGGATGTGTCTTCCAAGACAAAATTGCTTAACATTCCTTTCAAAGGTAAAACATTATTTGGACCTGATTTGAAAGAGATTATTTCAGACATCACTGGGGGAAAGGGCCACGCCCTCCCACAGGATAGGTCTTTTAAGGCTAATAATAAGCCTCATTTTCGTCCCTTTCGCAGAAACGGACCAGTCTCTAATTCTGTATCCTCTAAGCAAGAGGGTAATACTTCACAACCCAAACCAGCCTGGAAACCAATGCAAGGCTGGAACAAGGGTAAGCAGGCCAAGAAGCCTACCACTGCTACCAAAACAGCATGAAGGGATAGCCCCCGATCCGGGACCGGATCTAGTGGGGGGCAGACTTTCTCTCTTTGCTCAGGCTTGGGCAAGAGATGTTCAGGATCCTTGGGCGCTAGAAATAGTTTCTCAAGGTTATCTCCTGGAATTCAAGGAACTACCCCCAAGGGGAAGGTTCCACAGGTCTCAATTATCTTCAAACCAAATAAAGAGACAGGCATTCTTACATTGTGTAGAAGACCTGTTAAAGATGGGAGTGATACATCCAGTTCCAATAAGAGAACAAGGAATGGGATTTTATTCCAATCTGTTCATAGTTCCCAAAAAAGAGGGAACATTCAGACCAATTTTGGATCTAAAGATCCTAAACAAATTTCTCAGGGTACCATCGTTCAAAATGGAAACTATTCGAACGATCATACCTACTATCCAGGAAAATCAATTTATGACTTCCGTGGATTTAAAGGATGCGTACCTACATATTCCTATCCACAAGGAACATCATCAGTTCCTAAGGTTCGCTTTTCTGGACAAGCATTACCAGTTTGTGGCACTTCCATTTGGATTAGCCACTGCTCCAAGGATTTTCACAAAGGTACTAGGGTCCCTTCTAGCGGTTCTAAGACCAAGGGGCATTGCAGTAGTACCTTACTTGGAAGACATCCTGATTCAAGCGTCGTCCCTGTCAAAAGCAAAGGCTCATACGGACATCGTCCTAGCCTTTCTCAGATCTCACGGATGGAAGGTGAACAAAGAAAAAAGTTCTCTGTCCCCGTCAACAAGAGTTCCCTTCTTGGGAACAATAATAGATTCCTTAGAAATGAGGATTTTTCTGACAGAGGTCAAGTACTTCATTCTGTTTCTCGTCCTTCCATAGCGCAGTGCATGGAAGTAATAGGATTGATGGTTGCAACAATGGACATAGTTCCTTTTGCACAAATTCATCTAAGACCATTACAACTGTGCATGCTCAGACAGTGGAATGGGGATTATACAGACTTGTCTCCGACGATTCAAGTAGATCAAAAGACCAGAGATTCACTCCGTTGGTGGCTGACCCTGGACAATCTGTCAAAGGGAATGAGCTTCTGCAGACCAGAGTGGGTCATTGTCACGACCAACGCCAGCCTAGTGGGCTGGGGCGCGGTCTGGGAATCCCTGAAAGCTCAGGGTCTATGGTCTCGGGAAGAGTCTCTTCTCCCGATAAACATTCTGGAACTGAGAGCGATATTCAATGCTCTCAGAGCTTGGCCTCAACTAGCAAAGGCCAAATTCATAAGGTTTCAGTCAGACAACATGACGACCGTTGCATATATCAATCATCAGGGGGGAACAAGGACTTCCCTGGCGATGAAAGAAGTGACCAAGATAATTCAATGGGCGGAGGATCACTCCTGCCACTTGTCTGCGATCCACATCCCAGGAGTGGAAAATTGGGAAGCGGATTTTCTGAGTCGTCAGACATTCCATCCGGGGGAGTGGGAACTCCATCCGGAAATCTTTGCCCAAATAACTCAATTATGGGGCATTCCAGACATGGATCTGATGGCGTCTCGTCAGAACTTCAAGGTTCCTTGCTACGGGTCCAGATCCAGGGATCCCTAGGCGACCCTAGTAGATGCACTAGTAGCACCTTGGACCTTCAACCTAGCTTATGTATTCCCACCGTTTCCTCTCATCCCCAGGCTGGTAGCCAGGATCAATCAGGAGAGGGCCTCGGTGATCTTGATAGCTCCTGCGTGGCCACGCAGGACTTGGTATGCAGACCTGGTGAATATGTCATCGGCTCCACCATGGAAGCTACCTTTGAGACAGGACCTTCTTGTTCAGGGTCCATTCGAACATCCGAATCTGGTTTCCCTCCAACTGACGGCTTGGAGATTGAACGCTTGATTTTATCAAAGCGTGGGTTTTCAGATTCTGTAATAGATACTCTGATTCAGGCTAGAAAGCCTGTAACTAGAAAAATTTACCATAAAATATGGAAAAAATATATCTGTTGGTGTGAATCTAAAGGATTCCCATGGAACAAGATAAAAATTCCTAAGATTCTATCCTTTCTACAAGAAGGTTTGGAGAAAGGATTATCTGCAAGTTCTCTGAAGGGACAGATCTCTGCTTTATCTGTTTTACTTCACAAAAGACTGGCAGCTGTGCCAGATGTTCAAGCATTTGTTCAGGCTCTGGTTAGGATCAAGCCTGTTTACAGACCTTTGACTCCTCCCTGGAGTCTAAATCTAGTTCTTTCAGTTCTTCAAGGGGTTCCGTTTGAACCCTTACATTCCGTAGATATTAAGTTATTATCTTGGAAAGTTTTGTTTTTGGTTGCAATTTCTTCTGCTAGAAGAGTTTCAGAGTTATCTGCTCTGCAGTGTTCTCCGCCCTATCTGGTGTTCCATGCAGATAAGGTGGTTTTGCGTACTAAGCCTGGTTTTCTTCCTAAGGTTGTTTCTAACAAAAATATTAACCAGGAGATAGTTGTACCTTCTTTGTGTCCGAATCCAGTTTCAAAGAAGGAACGTTTGTTACACAATTTGGACGTAGTCCGTGCTCTAAAATTCTATTTAGAGGCTACTAAAGATTTCAGACAAACATCTTCCTTGTTTGTTGTTTATTCTGGTAAAAGGAGAGGTCAAAAAGCGACTTCTACCTCTCTTTCCTTTTGGCTTAAAAGCATTATCCGATTGGCTTATGAGACTGCCGGACGGCAGCCTCCTGAAAGAATCACAGCTCACTCCACTAGGGCTGTGGCTTCCACATGGGCCTTCAAGAACGAGGCTTCTGTTGACCAGATATGTAAGGCAGCGACTTGGTCTTCACTGCACACTTTTGCCAAATTTTACAAATTTGATACTTTTGCTTCTTCGGAGGCTATTTTTGGGAGAAAGGTTTTGCAAGCCGTGGTGCCTTCCATTTAGGTGACCTGATTTGCTCCCTCCCTTCATCCGTGTCCTAAAGCTTTGGTATTGGTTCCCACAAGTAAGGATGACGCCGTGGACCGGACACACCAATGTTGGAGAAAACAGAATTTATGCTTACCTGATAAATTACTTTCTCCAACGGTGTGTCCGGTCCACGGCCCGCCCTGGTTTTTTAATCAGGTCTGATGAATTATTTTCTCTAACTACAGTCACCACGGTATCATATGGTTTTTCTTATATATATTTCCTCCTGTCCGTCGGTCGAATTACTGGGGTGGGCGGAGCCTAGGAGGGATCATGTGACCAGCTTTGCTGGGACTCTTTGCCATTTCCTGTTGGGGAAGAGAATATCCCACAAGTAAGGATGACGCCGTGGACCGGACACACCGTTGGAGAAAGTAATTTATCAGGTAAGCATAAATTCTGTTTTTATTTAGCACTAGCCACTGACTCCTTGCTGTAGCAGTTGTATATAAAGAACATCATGATAGCCTTGTGTGCCGGGGTTTTATTTAGCACTAGCCAGTGACTCCCTGCTGTAGCAGCTGTATATAAAGAACATCATGATAGGCTTGTGTGCCGGTGTTTTATTTAGCACTAGCCAGTGACTCCCTGCTGTAGCAGCTGTATATAAAAAACATCATGATAGCCGTGTGTGCCCTGTGTTTTATTTAGCGCTAGCCAGTGACTCCCTGCTGTAGCAGCTGTATATAAAGAACATAATGATAGCCTTGTGTGCCGGTGTTTTATTTAGCACTAGCCAGTGACTCCTTGCTGTAGCAGCTGTATATAAAGAACATAATGATAGCCTTATGTACCCTGTGTTTTATTTAGCGCTAGCCAGTGACTCCCTGCTGTAGCAGCTGTATATAAAGAACATAATGATAGCCTTATGTGCCCTGTGTTTTTATTTAGCACTAGCCAGTGACTCCCTGCTGTAGCAGCTGTATATAAAGAACATCATTATAGGCTTGTGTGCCGGTGTTTTATTTAGCACTAGCCAGTGACTCCCTGCTGTAGCAGCTGTATATAAAAAACATCATGATAGCCGTGTGTGCCCTGTGTTTTATTTAGCACTAGCCAGTGACTCCCTGCTGTAGCAGCTGTATATAAAGAACATAATGATAGCCGTGTGTGCCAGTGTTTTATTTAGCACTAGCCAGTGACTCCCTTCTGTAGCAGCTCTATATAAAGAACATCATGATAGCCTTGTGTGCCAGTGTTTTATTTAGCACTAGCCAGTGACTCCCTGCTGTAGCAGTTGTATATAAAGAATATAATGATAGCCTTATGTGCCAGTGTTTTATTTAGCGCTAGCCTGTGACTCCCTGCTGTAGCAGCTGTATATAAAGAACATAATGATAGCCTTGTGTGCCGGTGTTTTATTTAGCACTAGCCTGTGACTCCTTGCTGTAGCAGCTGTATATAAAGAACATAATGATAGCCTTGTGTGCCAGTGTTTTATTTAGCACTAGCCACTGACTCCCTGCTGTAGCAGCTGTATATAAAGAACATAATGATAGCCTTGTGTGCCCTGTTTTATTTAGCGCTAGCCAGTGACTCTCTGCTGTAGCAGCTGTACATAAAGAACATAATGATAGCCGTGTGTGCCCTGTGTTTTATTTAGCACTAGCCAGTGACTCCCTGCTGTAGCAGCTGTATATAAAGAACATCATGATAGCCGTGTGTGCCCTGTGTTTTATTTAGCACTAGCCAGTGACTCCCTGCTGTAGCAGCTGTTTATAAAGAACATAATGATAGCCTTATGTGCCAGTGTTTTATTTAGCACTAGCCAGTGACTCCTTGTTGTAGCAGTTGTATATAAAGAACATAATGATAGCCTTATGTGCCAGTGTTTTATTTAGCACTAGCCAGTGACTCCTTGTTGTAGCAGTTGTATATAAAGAACATAATGATAGCCTTATGTGCCAGTGTTTTATTTAGCACTAGCCAGTGACTCCCTGCTGTAGCAGCTGTATATAAAGAACATCATGATAGCCGTGTGTGCCCTGTGTTTTATTTAGCACTAGCCAGTGACTCCCTGCTGTAGCAGCTGTTTATAAAGAACATAATGATAGCCTTATGTGCCAGTGTTTTATTTAGCACTAGCCAGTGACTCCTTGTTGTAGCAGTTGTATATAAAGAACATCATGATAGCCGTGTGTGCCCTGTGTTTTATTTAGCGCTAGCCAGTGACTCCTTGTTGTAGCAGCTGTATATAAAGAACATCATGATAGCCGTGTGTGCCCTGTTTTATTTAGCACTAGCCAGTGACTCCTTGCTGTAGCAGTTGTATATAAAGAACATCATGATAGCCGTGTGTGCCCTGTGTTTTATTTAGCGCTAGCCAGTGACTCCTTGCTGTAGCAGCTGTATATAAAGAACATAATGATAGCCGTGTGTGCCCTGTGTTTTATTTAGCACTAGCCAGTGACTCCTTGCTGTAGCAGCTGTATATAAAGAACATAATGATAGCCTTATGTGCCAGTGTTTTATTTAGCACTAGCCAGTGACTCCTTGCTGTAGCAGCTGTATATAAAGAACATAATGATAGCCGTATGTGCCAGTGTTTTATTTAGCGCTAGCCAGTGACTCCCTGCTGTAGCAGCTGTATATAAAGAACATAATGATAGCCTTGTGTGCCGGTGTTTTATTTAGCGCTAGCCTGTGACTCCTTGCTGTAGCAGCTGTATATAAAGAACATAATGATAGCCTTGTGTGCCAGTGTTTTATTTAGCACTAGCCAGTGACTCCTTGTTGTAGCAGTTGTATATAAAGAACATAATGATAGCCGTGTGTGCCCGGTGTTTTATTTAGCACTAGCCAGTGACTCCCTGCTGTAGCAGCTGTATATAAAAAGCAGATAAAGATGCCATCATGATAGCCGTGTGTGCCCGATGTTTTGGATGTGGTTCTAGTTGTGTTTTTGTTTTTTTATTAATGGTCTCCATAGGATCACAAAACAATGGCTGTTAGATGAAAGTGGAATTACTAGGTGAATACAATAAAGCTAATTGTGCTCTTGTTTACAAAATACCTGCACAGTACTGTGCACAGTGCACAACTGCTTAACCCTTGTGTGCCACTGCAATACTACACAATAGCGACAATACTACACAGTAGCAGCCAAGGGATGACTAACAATGAGTCTACACTCACCTAATGGCTCCCAGACTGCACTGCAGGACGCCAATACTACACAGTAGCAGACAAGGGTTTACTAACAAGGAGTCTACACTCACCTAATGGCTCCCAGACTGCACTGCAGGACACCAATACTACACAGTAGCAGACAAGGGTTTACAAGCAAGGAGTCTACAATCACCTAATGGCTCCCAGGCTGCATTGCAGGACGCCAATACTACACAGTAGCAGACAAGGGTTTACTAACAAGGAGTCTACACTCACCTAATGGCTCCCAGACTGCACTGCAGGACGCCAATACTACACAGTAGCAGACAAGGGTTTACTAACAAGGAGTCTACACTAACCTAATGGCTCCCAGGCTGCACTGCAGGACGCCAATACTACACAGTAGCAGACAAGGGATGACTAACATTGAGTCTACACTCACCTAATGGCTCCCAGGCTGCACTGCAGGACAACAATACTACACAGTAGCAGCCAAGGGTTTACGAACAAGGAGTCTTCACTCACCTAATGGCTCCCAGACTGCACTGCAGGACGACAATACTACACAGTAGCAGACAAGGGTTTACAAACAAGGAGTCTACACTCGCCTAATGGCTCCCAGACTGCACTGCAGGACAACAATACTACACAGTAGCAGACAAGGGATGACTAACATTGAGTCTACACTCACCTAATGGCTCCCAGACTACACTGTAGGACGACAATACTACACAGTAGCAGGCAAGGGTTTACAAACAAGGAGTCTACACTCACCTAATGGCTCCCAGGCTGCACTGCAGGATGACAATACTACACAGTAGCAGCCAAGGGATGACTAACATTGAGTCTACACTCACCTAATGGCTCCCAGGCTGCACTGCAGGACAACAATACTACACAGTAGCAGACAAGGGTTTACAAACAAGGAGTCTACACTCACCTAATGGCTCCCAGACTGCACTGCAGGACGACAATACTACACAGGAGCAGCCAAGGGTTTACTAACATTGAGTCTACACTCACGTAATGGCTCCCAGACTGCACTGCAGGACGACAATACTACACAGGAGCAGCCAAGGGTTTACTAACAATGAGTCTACACTCACCTAATGGCTCCCAGACTGCAGTGCAGGACGACAATACTACACAGTAGCAGACAAGGGTTTACAAACAAGCAGTCTACACTCACCTAATGGCTCCCAGACTGCACTGCAGGACGACAATACTACACAGGAGCAGCCAAGGGTTTACTAACATTGAGTCTACACTCACGTAATGGCTCTCAGACTGCACTGCAGGATGACAATACTACACAGTAGCAGACGAGGGTTTACAAAGAATGAGTCTACACTCACCTAATGGCTCCCAGACTGCACTGCAGGATGACAATACTACACAGGAGCAGCCAAGGGATTACTAACAATGAGTCTACACTCACCTAATGGCTCCCAGGCTGCACTGCAGGATGACAATACTACACAGGAGCAGCCAAGGGATTACTAACAATGAGTCTACACTCACCTAATGGCTCCCAGACTGCACTGCAGGACGACAATACTACACAGTAGCAGACAAGGGCTTACAAACAAGGAGTCTACACTCACCTAATGGCTCCCAGGCTGCACTGCAGGATGACAATACTACACAGGAGCAGGCAAGGGATTACTAACAATGAGTCTACACTCACCTAATGGCTCCCAGACTGCACTGCAGGACGACAATACTACACAGGAGCAGCCAAGGGATTACTAACAATGAGTCTACACTCACCTAATGGCTCCCAGACTGCACTGCTGAATTCTGGCTGGTGGATCATCTCAGTATTTTACTTATGTGCAGCCTCTGCTGCAGTGTTTTCTCTCTGTGAGGGGCTCACAAATAGTTATTATAGGTAAACAGTGTGATTGTTAAGGGAAATGTAAGTATTATTGTTATATACTTTGTATATCTCCGCAAGTTAACTCTGTACTGCAAGAGATCCGCAAACAAATCCGTGTTTAAAAGAATTTAAAGGGAGAGTAAACACCTTGAGATTTTATATAAAATGTTATATTTAGTGAAATAATTTTGCCCCTGTTCATGCAGCTGCTGACTTCTCAAGGCTAGCTCTGCTACATATGTCTCTATTATGCTTTAACAGATTTAAAACTGAAAACATAGCACTTTATAACATTGTTGCTGTGACTAGCCTTCTTATCCTCAGATTAAAACCCAGATTGGCTCCTCCATATAAGGCAAAAGGTAGATGGAGTTTGCCTCTAGAAAAACAAATTACAGTAAATGGGATGTCAGTTTGTTTTAAAAACATTAAGACTTGACTGATATGTTACTCTATAGCAACACAACAGAAATGTCTTGCAAGTACAAGGTGTTTACTGTCCCTTTAAGGCTGTTTTGTTAATAAAGTTTGCAGTCCAGGGACAGATTTCTTGAAATGCATCAAGTATTGTAAATTTTATCTCCATCACTTTGGGCAAGTAGGAACAGATATAAATGTACTCCTTCACTGATCAAGCAATCACTATGTAGCATGTTGCAGGGTGAAAGTTTTGAATATGGGTGTAGTGCAGCGGTGGGATTCAGCCAGTTCTCACCAGTTTTTAAATTTCCCAGGTTCTGAAGAAGCGGTAGGTGGGTGTATGAACTGCACATGAGTATGGTACACTGATTCTTATATGCACTGGGGCTTGTAATTTACAGAACCTGTTGATGTGTGAATCCCACCACTGGTGCAGGGAACTAAACCACAATGTTCTTTTCTAAATGACAGCACAATGACACTAAATAAATGACAACACAATTACACAAAATAAATGACAGCACAATGACACTAAATAAATGACAGCACAATGACACTAAATAAATGACACAAAATAAATGACAGCACAATGACACTAAATACACTAAATAAATTACAGCACAATTACAAATTTTACACTAGCTACACATTTTTACCACACCACTAGCTACACAATTACACAATGACACAAAATAAATGACATTAAATAAATGACAGCACAATGACACTACAGCACAATGACACTAATAAATTACAGCACAATGACACAAAATAAATTACAGCATAATGACACAAAATAAATGACAGCACAACACTAAATAAATGACACAAAATAAAGGACAGCACAATGACACTAAATACACTAAATAAATGACAGCACAATGACACTAAATAAAGGACAGCACAATGACACTAAATAAAGGACAGCACAATTACACATTTTACACTAGCTACACATTTTTACCACACCACTAGCTACACATTTTTACCACACCACTAGCTACACAATTACACACAAAAAATGACAGCACAATGACACCAAAATAAATGACAGCACAATGACACTAAAGAAATGACAGCACAATGACACCAAAATAAATGACAGCACAAT